>NW_028317814.1:545000-732500 GCF_062004578.1 Staurois parvus | reverse complement strand
GTCCTTCGCTCCCTGCATCAAACCATACTGTTACTTTCAATGCCATAGCAGGGCATGGCTGAATATAAAATGGGAGATTTCTTACTAGCTAAGGCCAAAAACACAGTATGTCTGTCTGTGTCTGTCTATCGTCAGAGACACGAGATCAGAATTTTCCAAGAATGTAGACAATTAGTCAGTTTTCATATTGGGACACTGACCTAGTAAGAAGAAATACATTAAGCAAGGAGACGAGTGTAGTAAGCTGGTACCAGCCTGTGCCCAGCCACCAAAATATTCCAGATGCAGCCTTTCCTGCAAGACGAAGGGGAATGATTAGACACACTTAAAAAAACAAAAAAACCAGAAGAGAAAGCAAGGAGCTCATGCAGATGACATACTCTGTGCGCCAAACAAAAGCTTTAACCAAAATGATCTGAAATGATAGTATATGCATTACACTGAAATACAAGGTTGGGTACAGTAATAGTAAAGATGAGAAAGCCATGCTGTTCAATTTACCCCGTGCAGACATGATCAGTCATGTCACCTATTACCCACATGCACAAAAAATTAGAAATGGAATGTAAATTAAAAATTAACACATTCTCAAGCAATAAAGCAAGAAAATGAATGAATGCTGTGTTCATTCCAATGTGCAAAATAAAAATAATAACCTGGTGATACAATGGCCAACCAAAGAAACGACAACACCTTCCTGGATACAAACCATCCAGCAGCTCCAGTACTGCGCGCAGCTTGCATTAAGTAATAACCTAAAATACAGAAGAGATGCGTCTTTGGAATGCTTTAAGTAATCTTAGTTAATAGCTGAAAAAAAAAGCCAGATCAACTGCAGAGACGAAGCAAGGTTTAGAAATGATAAAAGCAAAAGGCATTTAGTATTTCGGCATTCACACTTGCTCCTTTTATCCTGCTTATTGTAGATGTTAGGTCATATTATAGCATCCAGTAGTATACTGTACTGTTGTGCACCTTAATCCGAGACGAGGCAAAGCTGCTGAATGCAAAATGTTTTACTCCTGCCCGATTCACTGCAAACGCTGAACCAATTACTTATGAGCGGTTTTCATTCGTAAGATTTTTATTTAGAAGAGGAGGTTAAATTGGCACAAACGACATAGCAGATATCCAATTATACTAGAAGACCTATTACATGGTGGAATACATTCAGGGCCAGTTTACAGCACATTTTTTGTATGCACATTTCTGATGTGTTCCAGTACATTTTCCCTCGCCTTGTTTCTTCATCTCAATTGACGGCATGTGCATTCCGACGTGTTTATGTGTTTTGCTGTGTTCCAGATGCTTTTCATACAGAAAGAAATGCAGTAAACACTACTTTTGTTGACTGCACTGGTGTGAACTAGGGACATTGGAATCCATGTTAAACACTGTCCATGTGTTTTTAAAGAAGAATAAAAATTCACTGGATGGCATCTTGTGTAATCCAGCCCTAAGGCTTTGTTCACACTTACTGCGTCATAGGAGTGCACGTAAAATCATGCACTTTCCTGCAACGCACAAAACCACTACTTTCTTACAAATGCATGGCGGTGCCATTAATTCTTAATGTCACCCCCAAGCTTCCTGTTAATGTATTTGCATTTGTGCATGACAAAACACAAGGTACTGCAGTACCATACATTTTGGTGCAGCACAATTTTTAAAATGGCGCAGGCACCTCTGTTGACCGTTTCTCGAGCATAGGGCAGTTTGTTGAAATCAATGAGTGCGCTAAACAAAAAAAACACATAACAAAAAACATGTATGCTCAGTCTCCCCTCCATGGTATGCATGGAGCTGAAAAGGCAAACATTGTAAACACATCTTTTATTTAATAAACCACACAGAATTCTCTCTTAGGGGTGTCCGCAGTATTCCACCAAAATGAGGTCCCACTATGCCTACCATCCCCCCCTTATCACCAAGGGTCTGCAATAGTAAGAGGGGAAAGAAGAAAATAAATGTTGAGGCACGGAAAATGGAGAGGTGGCTCAATATAGAAGAAAAGGCAGTATGAGGATAGGGTCAGAGTAGGATTGGGGGTTGGGCAGTGTGCAGGAAGATTCTTGTCTACATGGAGTTGTGGTGGATGGCGCCACCCAGAGATTAAATAGGATGCCAGCCATATTTCAACCACCAACTTAGGAAAGCTCTCACCACAGACTCACGTCCCTTGGGTCCCATTTGTAAGGCCGTTTTATGCCTAGCGTTAGAAGCTTTGAGAATTACATTGGGGCAATTTAAAACAAAAACCTTGGGACTCCACTATAGTTAACGGAGGGAAAAAAAAAAGTGACACAGTTTGACACACAAACTGGATTTTTAGAATGATGGTGGTGTAACACACATGGGTATCTTATTCTATATTCTGTGTAGGGTAGATCATCCTACTAGCAAGAAGTTATGTTAATTCACAGCTGAAGGGGAGCGCTATCACTGCTGTCCTGTAAAAAAGTGTTACTGGAATTTGTGTTCTAAAGGAAACATTTACAACAAACCAAAAATGTAGGCCATCTCATGGAATCCCTCAATAGTCAGAACAGGTTCACCTGCTGTAAGTTAGCCTTTGGGTTTCAAGAGTCATCAAAGTACTTTAAGGCTGAGACATGTGGCAACATATTGTGCAGTAATATCAGAAGTCAAACCGGAGAAAAAAAAAAAAAAAATCACTTGATTTAGGCTACTGGTAAAAACCAATCAAATTACAGTTCGTATAAAGAAAACACAGCGAATAACGATAACCAAATTATGTGGCAATTACATTCTTCTCTAACATGTAAATTTCAACGTGCACCTTTCCCAACTTATTTAAAGGAAGACAATGCTAAGGATATAAACAGACTGCCATTGTTGACATCTGTCATCGTAAAATACAAGATCCCTGGCTGTCATGCAAAGCTAATCACTTCTGTATACAGATGTACTTTACATCCACAGACTATTGTAATTTGAATGCTTGTTCCAATTCAGGGTCTTAAAAGTGCTGTAGCCAAAGACAAGTCAACTAGTATTTTCATGTGATGAGTAATGCAGACTCTAGACAGTTCCTGATTGAAAATAAATATTGCTGTAAAAGCTGCTGCTTTTTATTTCATCTTTCAGACAGATTTTCTCTCTTTTTTTTTTAGTGGTGTTCTGATTTAAATGTTAAACTATCATATATAAAATACAAAAAAAAAAAACAAAACACCTAACTACATATACAAAATGCAACATAAAGTAGAAGTAAACCCTCCTATCCCGAATCTGCCATCTTAGCCTTTATTTAGATCTGCAGTTGCCATGGTGCTCCACATGTGGTCAGCTTTGACATCAGCCATCTGGAAGCTTAAAGGATGAGCTCCACTTTACAAAAAAAAAAAAAAAGTTCATTTTCTTGCAGGTAAAAACATATACAATTTTTTTTTATGTTATGAGCCTGTAAAGCATCTGCTGATTCTGGGTGTAATGCCCCAGTCCTGCAGACTGTGTGTAGTGGTCTGCCTGTACCTCCAATATGGGCAGGTAGTTACACAATGCACGACAGAGCACTCAACATTGCTCTGGTAGTTCATTGAGAACTACAAGCGGACAGCCACAAAGGCTGCTGGAACTTGTACTTTTTCACTTCACAGAATACGGCTGTGTTTTTTCCCCCACTAGTTGTCAAAAAGGGGGAATGGGGAAGCAGTGAGAGGAACCCCTGCTCATTGTCACAGGGAGAGGGTGCGGGGAGGCGCTTGGAGAATTTTATATTTTTGACTAACTGCTTCAAAAAGTTTTGTTGAGAGCAGACATAAGAACATTGGCAACTGACCATTATCAGAGGCATGTCTATAACGTAATGTACACTAGTGAGCAGAGTAAATACTGTAGAAAACTGATATATTCATGATTAACATCTATTAAACATTTCTAACCTGAGCTTTTATTAAATGATTAAGGTTGATGGGTTTAGTTGTTCAGCTTCACTTTAAAGTAAAAATGAAGGCTACATATAAAAAACCATGCTTAAAATCACTGCTTCCCCACTCTACCTATACTGTATAGTGCTGGTAAGAGAGACCTGTGTAAACACCCTAGTCGACCCACTAGTCCAGTCAAAATGATGTAGAAGCTCTGGACCCCGTGCCATAGAGCAACTACTGCAGAAGAGAGGAAGGAGCAACGGAAACTGGTGGGTGACTTCGCAGCTCCTGGAATTCAGCCCTGTTGTCGCGCACTCCATGACAGAGCTTCTACATCACCTAACTGGACTGAAGCATGGTATTTATGCAGATAATTTCTACCAGCGGTATACAGCACATGGAGGAGGGTGAAAGCAGTAGATTTAAGCACACTTGTATAAAGCCTTGACTTTCACTTTCAAGCAAATGTGAAAGCAGACATGAGATGCCCCTGTGTAGCTCTAGTATATTGATATGAAGCACTATACAAATTCAGCTTCCGGATTTAAAAAGACAGACATTTACCTTGCCCCCAGGGCAGTGCATATTATGTGAGTACAAAAAAAAAAAAAAAAAAAAAAAAAAAAAAAAAAAAAAAAAAAGCTTTCTAATAGGAGGGAATTTGCAATGTGCCCCGTGAGCCCAGCAAACCTGGAGAAAACATATTGAATGACCAGGGGCGGACTGACAACTCATGGGGCCCCCGGGCAATAGGGGATCATGGGGCCAGTGTCCTTGCCCAAACTCAAAGCCTATGAAAAAAGGTACCAGGGGCATATCATGGGGCCCCCTACTGACCTCGGGCAGTGCCCGAGTTTCTAAATGGTCAATCCGCCCCTGTGCATGACTATAACAGAGGTACATGCAGGCACCCAGTATTTTTTTTTTTTATTTAAAAATTTCAGCTTAGGTTTACAGCTTTACATTAAATCCATTGGAAGTGACGGTATGCTTTACTAGGAAGGATGATGAACAGAGAAATGTAGGAGGAATATCCCAATACAAAACCTCTTAGGCCGGACTTCGCTGTCTGCTTTTAATAAAAGAGAATGCTGTATAATCTTTGTTAGAACACAACCAATCGATAGCAAACATGAACATTTTAATAGAAATGTCTTTTCCTTCCCAGAAAGTTGTCTATCAGTAAGCTGCTTGAGAAGTTCTCCAGCCTGGAGTGGTAAACATCCTGGGTTATTGGCATTTCACTGACCACAGTTTAAACAGATGTTGCAGCAAGATTGTACTTGAACTCTGAGAAGGCACTTCCCCACAGTATACGCAACAACTTCTATGCACTAACCCTCTCTTTACAGCCTGCAGTAAATCATCACTGGGATCTTAACTACAGTTTAGCTTGATACAAACAGAAAGCGTGGTACATGCACTCAGTGAATGTATTACATTAGTGTACAGTAAAAGAAACGACAGACAGACAAGGCCTCCGGTTGTTAGTTAAATCAAAAGTCAAACATAAAATAAAAAGGTGTAAAATAAACCTGTGTAAGAAAAGATGTGCCACAACTTTCCCGTCACCCTTTCAGCCCATGATGAGGACTGTGTGTGCGCAGTGGTGATGTGAGTTTCCCGCTGTTTTGTCCCCTTACAGTCGTCACCTGTTGGTCATTACAAATACCGATTAATATCAAACTTCCTCATCTTATTTTCACCAGTGACCATGCAAAGCACAATAAGCAGCAGAGTTTAAAGTCAGGGATTGCAGAAATTTGGATGAAAACATGTAAAATATTTTGGCAATTCTGTCAGAGCAAAAAAAAAAAAAAAAAACTTTTCTATGGCACCTGCACCCATTCAAACAATGTAAAAGTTTTAATGTTTAACTACGCTAACCAAATTTACAAATCGTGAAAGCAACACCAGCAAGCATGGATGTAAACAAACATCTTGGTTTGTTTGCTCTTAGGCAGGACTTAGATTTTTTTTTTTTTTTTTTTAACTTGCCTATAATCTGGCATCAGGGGATTCTAAATGTAGAAACAGTACTGCAAATGTTTTTAGGCCCTGTTCACCCTTCAAAATACTGACTTGAACAAACGTGCCTATAGCGTTAATGTGTTTGGTGCATTTGTAGAGCGCTTAATGTGAGTTAAAAATGCTCCCCAAATGTCCCATGTGTGTTTGCACATGTTAAACCCGAACCCCAGACATTTTTTTGTGTGTAGGGAATAAGGCGTAACGAGCCAGCGCATTTATGGCGTGCTACCACTTGTTTTGATAATGTGTTCAACTCGTCCACATGATAAATTGTAGACTGGTTCGCTAGGAGTTTGCCAGTGTGAACAGAGCCTAACATTGGTCCCTACAGAAGCCTTGGGCCTAAAGTCAGATACATGTTCCTTGTTAAAGATAAAAAAAAAAAAAAAACACAATAAAAACAAAACACACAAAAAAAAAAAACACACACACACACTCTAACATTTGCACCAGAAACCTCCATGTCTCTCTCAGGAAAGGTTTTCTTTATTCCTAACTTCCATATACAACCAAGGCAGAAGAAGGGGCTCTACAGTAATTGCTCTAAAGATTGCAGGTGTCTCAATGTTGAGGTCTTATTCATGCGGGTGTACTGATCACACACATTTGTGCAAAGGGCCATCTTTGCCTGCATGGGATGCACAGGTGTTCCTGCATTGGTGTGCAAACATTTCAACTCTTTCTATTGGGAAACAATGGCTGGCACAGACACAGCTGCTTGATCCCAATTTCACAGCCGTGATGACTTGTGTCTCTGAATGCACACGGTCTGCATTTGGGAACAGGCACCAGCACAGATGTGAAATTGGGTTCAAGCGGCTGTGTCAATGCAACCACTACATCATAATAGACATGAATGGGACTGCCTGCATGCACATGCACAGAACACCACCCCATGTGGGCAAAGATGTGAATGAGGCCTCATTCAGTGTTTAGAAAGGTTTTGGACCAGGTCAGGTTTCGGTCAAGACTGTACAGTCAGGTTCTGAGAAGAGACAGGTTCCCTTTAAATTTTTAACATTACTTTTCAGATATCCATCTGACCTTAAACAAGAGCCATTATGAAGGGTGACGACAACAGAAGATTTCAAATCAAAAAACGTCCGAGCTGGTCTCAACTCAATCTACAAAAACACAAGTTCTTTCAATTTCATCCCCTACAACAATTTTAATGCATTATTTGAGTTTAAATGTACCAGCAAATGGGGAAAAAAAAAAAAAAGTCTAGATTTTAAACTAAAAAACACACTATGCTAAACTGTCTGCCAGCACCCTTTTGATTATGGTTTCAAATCTATAATGGCTTCCTACACTAGAAGTTAGGACCAGCATATTTAAAGCGATTAGTAAGTGGTAAAGTGATTAGAAAATAATGAAGTGGAGGGAAGTATACAAACACATGCAGTAGCACCATACTTACATATAGATTCTCCATTTATATGGAGGTGTCCATCCTCAGTTTGATAGTCTGCCACATTCATACTTCCACAGTAATTGGAGTGAGCTGGAACACACACACGGGGTAAATAAAATAAAGAGTCTACTCATGGATTTGCATGACACCTGGGAGACCAAAAGCTAAGCTGGGAATAAAATTTGCTTAATGCTTGCAGAGTGTCACTAAACAGTTTGCTTAACTCTTTCCTCTTCTACCCTACGTACCCAACATCACTGCATGGCACAACATGTAAAGCTGTAGATTTACTTAAAAGACCAAAAAAAAAAAAAAACCATGTTGCAGGCTGTTTTGTTCATAAAATCAATCTACTTACACCATTGACCATTCCTATCAGCACAAGTGAACCCTCAGACCAGCAGAAAAACAACAGTAGAGGAGAGAAGGAACATTAGATTTTAGCTATACAGCATTAGGAAAGCAACACAAGATATTTTAGCCAAAGCATGCTACTCTGCCCAAAATGAGATGAGCCATGGAGACCTAAACAAAAAAAAAAACAAAAAAAAACAAAAAAAAGGAAAAAAAAAAAAGGGCAAAGTATAACAAAAAAAAAAAACCCCCACAACTTATTAAGAATAATCAGCTCCAACTAGAATGGACCACAGTAGATTTCAGAGTTACATGTACACATTTTTATATATGCCAGCTTCCGCTCTGGATCTATAAATACTATCAAATGAAAAAGCAAATACAAAATTTTAAAACAAACATCAAACATAGTAAAGTGGTTTGTTAATAAACAGAACTTTCTTCCTCTGAAAGCACAAAAGTGTTTACATGAAATATTACTGTAAATTCACACAGCAGTGAAGAGTTAACAAGCCCAATTACCAAGCACTACAAAAGCAAGTGAAATCAGAAGAATGTGTGCGCAGAAGTCACCCATGATAGAATCTGGTACCTTTTTGTTCATAACCAAGCTTCAGCATGACCATATGAAAGATTCTCACAAGCAGTGCTGCCATTGTGGCCATAGAACTTTTGGCCAATACCATTGTCCTTTGTGCGTAGTAAGGCAATTCTCCTAATAGGAAAGATTACAGTTCATATTAAAATAAAAGAAGGCGAGAGAAAACAAGCCAATTACTGTTTATCCCATTGGCCATCCTCCATAAAAGTCTCTTGGTGGCAAAACAGTGGTAATCTAAAACAGGTGAACCTATGGACCAGACAGATATATACACACACATATATATACACACACGCGTGTGTGTGTACATACATATATATATATATGCGCACACACACACAATACAGTTGTGTTCAAAAGTTTGCATACCCTGGCAGAAATTGTGAAATTTTGGCATTGATATTGCAAATATGACTGATCATGCCAAAAAATGCTTTTTATTGAAGGATGATCATATGAAGCCATTTCTTATAAAATAGTTGTTTAGCTCCTTTTTAAATCATAACAATCACCAAAACAGCCCGGATCAAAAGTTTACATACCCTGGAATGTTTGGCCTTGGTACAGACACACATGGGTTAAAATGCCAATTAGAGGTTCATGCCCCACATCTGTGGCTTTTTAAATTGCAATTAGCATCAGTGTATAAATGAGTTTGTTAGCTCTTACGTGGAAGCACTGACTAGGCTAGATACTGAGCCATGGGGATCAGAAAAGGACTGTCAAACGTCCTGCGTAACAAGCTAATGAAACGTTAAAAAGATGGAAAAGGACCTAAAAAGGTGTCCAAAGCTTGAATATGCTAATCAGTACTGTTAAATCACCTATTAAGAAGTGAAAAGTTTGCAGACAGATTACAGCCATAACTCAGAGAAGAATTGTCTGGGTTTCAAAGAAAAACCCACAGGCAACCTCAAAAGAAATACAGGCTGCTCTGGAAAAAGATGGTGTGGTTGTTTTTAAGGAGTACAATACGGTGATACTTGAACAAAAATGAGCTGTTTGGTCGAGGTGCCAGAAAATCAGCTTTTACTGCACCTTGACATGCCTAATTGGGCCTTTTTGTGTCATTGATGCAGTAAGGGCTCGTTCACACTAGGCTGTTTTGCCAACGCTTGCCAAACGCCCCTATAGCGTTTGGCAAGCGTTGGTCCGGTGTTTGCGGAGCGTTTTTAACGCTCCGCAAACGCCGCATGCGTGGTTTAGCGGCGGTTGCTAGGCGTTTGCCGAGCGTTAATAACGCCCCACAAACACCTATAATGCATTTGAGTGGTGTTACCGCTCCGCAAACACCCCGCAACCGCGTCGCAACCGCACCGCAAACGCCGGCCGTTTGCGGAGCGGCACCATAGACGAGAATAGGAGGCTTCAAAGCCTCCTAACTCGACCAGAGGCGTCCGTTTTGCTGCGACGCGACGCAAACGCTCCTGTTAGAACAGCACCATGTGCTGTAATGTGCAGAATTGGCAGAGGCGTTTGGGAAGCGGTAAAAACGCTTCCCAAACGCCTCTCTGCCGCCTGCACACAAGGCTAGTGTGAACGTAGCCTAAAGGCTTCTTTCTGGCACCTCCACCATGCAGCTCATTTTTGTTCAAGTGTCATCATATTGTGCTCCTTCAAAACAACCACACTGTCTTTTCCCAGAGCAGCCTGTATTTTTCTTGTGGTTACATATGGGTTTCCCTTTGTAACCCTAACAATTCTTCTGGCAGTTGTGGCTGTAATCTTTCTTGGTCTACCTGACTTTGGCTTGGTATCAAGATATCCCCAAACTTTCAACTTCTTAATAGGTGATTCAATATGGTTTGAAGAACAGATTCATACTTTGGTTTGAGCAAATGTATTTACAAATAGGGCAAGGTGTAATAAATAAATAAATATATATATTTTTATTTATTTATTTTTTTTAATTGAAGATATGCATGGAGTTTTGTTTAATTCTTTGAGAGAGAGAGAGAGAGAGAGAGAGAGAGAGAGAGAGAGAGAGAGAGAGACTCAAAAGTTTGCATACCCTGGCAGAAATTGAGAATGTTTGGCATTGATATTGAAAATATGACTGATCGTGCTCTTTTATTGAAGGATGATGATCATATGAAGCCATTTATTATCAAATAGTTGTTTGGCTCCTTTTTAAATCATAACAGAAATCACCCAAATGGCCCGGATCAAAAGTTTACATCCCCTGGAATGTTTGGCCTTGGTACAGACACACAAGGTGACACACATGGGCTAAAATGCCAATTAGAGGTTCCACATCTGTGGCTTTTTAAATTGCAATTAGTGTCAGTGTATAAATAGTCAATGCGTTTGTTCGCTCTTACGTGGAAGTACTGACTAGGCTAGATACTGAGCCATGGGGATCAGAATAGAAATGCGTAACAAGGTAATGGAACTTTATAAAGATGGAAAAGGACATATAAAGATGTCCAAAGCCTTTACTATGCCAATCAGTACTGTTAAAAACTAGATTCTACTACTAGTTTCCAGTTCCAATAATACGTAACTAAAAAATTCAAATCTGTATTCGTAGCAATTTTAAGGTGGAACTAATCCTAACTGCTTACCAAAATGAAGCTAAAATTAGAATGTTCAATAAAATCCCTGGTGCCCAACCTGTGGCCCTTTGCCACTTACTGTGTGCCCATGGGGCCCCGGCAGACAGTAAGCGATTTTACATTGCCTAGGGGCTTGTTCAGGCCAGTTAAGGTAACATTCTTCAGACTGGGTTCTTGTTAAATGGCTTGTTTTATTTCTTTCCCATTCTTACTTTTATCTATGTTATCCATCATTTTTCACTTTTTTTTTTACTCGATTTCCTCTCTGATCTTTTATAAAGAAGAAATATCAATAGGGGGCTGTAGGCAGCAGAAATGGAAGCATTAATTCATAAAGGACTATAGTAGAAATGAACTCTAGAATTCTGAAGTAACCTGTCTCCAGACTATGACGTCCCAGTCCCCAACAACTCCTAAACACTACGGGCATGTCAGAGTTCTCTGTGGCATTACACTCACGGCATATCTATGTGTGGCCCTTTGCTGATGTCCAGGGGCCGCTCTTGCAGCCCTGTATGTCAAGAAGGTTGACTGTACTGCAATAAATTCTATGCTAATGCTACACAGTTTATACAGCGCTCCCAGTAGAGCATATCGTTCTTTAGGAGAAGCTTGGTTCAAATGAACTAAATGTCACAGGAAAACTGGCCACACATGGAGCTAAATTCATTTGGTTCAGCAGGAACCAGCCAAATTTTAATCCCTCTAAGGCATTTACTGTTCATAACTGGCTTGATGGAAAATCTTGCTTCGATCAGAGCATGCAGTCAAACAGCTGCAGCACTGATCAGTGTATTCTGATGTTAGGGGAGCCCCAATGTAAGTATAGAAATGGCACAGCAGGGAGCATTCCCACATCCAACTCAAATATATGGCTGGGAGAGTTGATTTAATTTGTTCAGCAAACCGGCTGAACAAAAAAACCCTGAAACATGTATTGCCAGCATTAGGCTTTAAATCCTTAGCCATACTAGTAATGTATGACACATGTAGGGTGTGCCTCTGGCGATAATCAGTTGCCAGTAAACTTATGTCAGCTTTCAGCTGATCTTTCAAGCCCTCAAAGGTGTGCAGCACCAGATCTAAATAGAAGCCAAGATAGCACTGTAGGGCAGATAGGAGGATTTAGTAATTTAAAGAATGCTGGTAGAACAGATTTTCCATTAAACAAAACAAAAAAAAGGGGGTGTGACATTTCTCCTAGTTTGCTGTCCCCCAGCAAACCCAATACAACCTGACCGACAAGGTGCCTCCATTACATAAGCAAGTAGATCTTTTTCCAAAGTGCATAAATACAGACAACCCAGAACACTCCATACAGCAACAGACCACAGGTGCTAAAGCAGATGGATGGCATTGTCAAAGCAGAAGTACAAAGAATGTGATATCAGCAGCCTGTGTTTTCAAAGATGAACAGAATATGCATTTGTCACCCATAAAAAAAGCAATGTTTGGAGTGCATTTAAAAAGGACCTCCTCTTCCTCAGGCAGTAGTCACAATGACAGTTACTACTGCTTAAAGTGGTTCTAAAGGCTCAAAGTTTTTACCTCCATGAATTGTATGCATGAAGGTAAAAACCTTCCCTGTGCAGCAGCAGCTCTGCTCCCCCCCAATACTTGCCTAGGCCCCCTCTTGATCCAGGGATGTGCACTGGAGCATCGGTTATCATGGGACTCCCTCTTCTCATTGGCTGAGAGAAGCAGGAGCCATTGGCTCCCACTGCTGTCAATCACAGCTAGTAGGCCAGTAATGAGAGGAGGCGGGACCGAGATGCGGCTCCATGTGTGAATGGACACGGAGCAGTGGGTGCCCCCATAGCACACGGTTTGCTGTGGGGGCACCAGACAGGAGGGAGGGGCCAGGAGAGCCTGCAGAGGACACGAGAAAAGGAAGATCTGGGCTGCTCTGTGCAAAACCACTGCACACAGCAGGTAAGTATAGACATGTTATTTTTGTCTTTAAAAAAAATAAGCCTTTAGAATCATTTTAAAAAAGGAAGAGCTTATCAGTCTCAAAACATTTTTTTTATAGGCAATGAATAAATGTCCTGTCTTTATGCTTTGAATATAGTATGGTGTGTTGGGATTTCTCCAAAGTGGACATGTAACAAACTGTACTGAGGTTCAAATTCTCCACTATGAAAAAAATAAAAAAATTTGAAATCTGTCCATCAGAGACTAAACTAATGTCTGGTCCTGGTACCAGAGGAACAAGAAAATTATAGGGGAATCTCCCTAGCAGGGACACAACACAATCAAAAAGGTTGGAAGAAGACTGAATGCTGGCCATACACATCTGACCATTTGATAAAATTACGGTTTTGACACTGACCAAATCTAGCAAATGTCATTTTTCACGATCAACTAGTTTTCATTACAATTTTATTCACTTTTTCATGGAGATTCAATCAAAGCAAAAACTGAATGTATAGTATATGGAGCAAATCAATCAATTCTGAATCAAATCTGTCACTCAAAATAATCAGGGTGAAGAAAGCAACAAAAAAAAAAAGTCCTTCATTTTACTGCATGAAAATGATATGGCCAGCATAACCCTTCCCCACTCTACACCATGCAAGGGCTTTGGCTGCAGTTGGGCATTAAACTTCATTCACAAAAGGCATCTCACCTACATAAAATAGATTTTAAAAACAAAACAAAAAAAACGCTACATTCTATCTATCATAGAGCCTCACCATTTTGTATTATCATTTCTGGTAGGTAATGTTAAATACCAAATAGTAGATGTACACGAGGTAAAAAGTACTATTTTATCCAAACACTCCTGAAAGTTAGGGTACAACACATTTTGCAGATGTTGGATGCCAATTATCTTGTCATCTTGCAGTTATACAATAGAACAGTCCCTAGCCCTGATTCACACAATGCAATGGACCAAATAACGATGTCTCCTGCGCTCCAGGACTCAGGCCGGTGGCAAATGGATGGAACCAAAACCAGAAAAAGCGACCACCAGTGCATGAAAGGTTATGCAGCTCCACACAAGGCTGGGGAAGCCCGACCAATACTGCAGAATGAAACAAAAAACGAGAAGCGCACAACCTTGCGCATTACTTCAGTAACCAAAAATTATTGATAAAGGAATGGTACTCACAAACAGTGAATAAGATCAGGCATGTAAGTCCTCCAACGGACTTCAGAAACAGGAAGCCAGCGCGAATCCCATCATGGGGGTAATCACTTAGTACAGCTCATGCGTTTCGAAGGCCATGCCTTCTTCATCAGAGCATCAGTTGTGCTTATACCTTTAGTGTTAAGTCGGCTTGTGAAATCACATGTAGTATGCAATAATCGATTTTATTAAATATGTTTTCAAATGTTTCCTTCTGTTTGGTAAAAGTGTGGGTCTTATTGACATTCTGTCAAACAATTCAGTTAATGAATTCAGCCATATTTGAATCGTGCTTTGGAAAGGTTTGAAGAAAAAAGGGAAAAAAAAAACCAACAACATTGTATACTGTAAGTACCACTCAAAATCACATTTAATATGTATTCTTGCAATGATGGCAAGGTAAGATAGCATTACTCAGTGTAACATTAGATAAGTAAACATTGTTATTTTATCCACTGTACTAAGCATCTTATAATATATTCTTTTCCAACTCCTCCTCCAACATTTACATAAACATCCATGATTTATATTAGCACGTGTTACATAAACTAGTTTGTAGCACAAGTTTATTGGTGTTCAAATAGCAACTGTATGTTTGTTCGGTAAATTCAAACAAGCACTTACAAACCTAGACAAATTAAGTCACCTTTACTGAAAAATGCATGATAAAGACCATGTCATCAACTTAAAGTGATACTAAAGCTTGTTTTGTTTTTTTTCCTTTATTAAAAAACATGTCATACTTACCTGCTCTGTGCTATGGTTTTGCACAGAGTAGTCTTAATCCTCTTCTTCACCGGTCCCCCACTGGCGCTCCTGGCTTCTCCCCTGCCAAGTGTCCACCACAGGAATCCGTTTCCTATGGTGGTCACCTGTGTAGGCTCGCTCCTGAGCCGAGCTGTTGCATCTATTCAGATAGACAGCTTGGCTCGGCACCGCCCCTCGCTCCCATGTTTTGACTGACAGCAGCAGAAGCTAATGGCTGCTACAGACATGCACAGTGCTGGAACGAGATCGGGCTAAGGTGAGTATTTAGGGTGGGCTGCATGTAAAGATTTTTCACCTTGATGCAGAGAATGCATTAAGGTACACAACCTTTTACCTTTACAACTACTACAAAAATAGCAGGTAAAAGCATAGAAAAATTATTTCAAATGCGTGCAACATTTTTTTAATCCATAAATGCTTTTTATTTACATGTAATGTGTCTCTGAACATGTTACAAGTTTTTGACTACCACAGGGAGCCAGTGCTCTAGCACAGCCTTCTTCTGGAGTTGCCTAAATACTGTATGTGCTAACCCAGCATTTCTGGCCCCCTCACCCCCCTACATAACATTTTATGTAGCTACCATTGAAGGAGCAAAGGGGAATACTACAGCACATCATTTGAGGGACAGCTGCTGGGCTGGTGACATCGTGTCCAAGGCAGCACGGCTGCAGTCTTTGGCCCTCTAGATGCCTACACAAAGAAAGCCTTTATAGGCAAACAAGTGAGCAAGGAAACTTAAAGGAATTTTTTTTAAAGGAAATAATGGAGGGTGCGGTTCTAGACTTCAAAATTTCACAAATGCTACGTGTCTTCCTACCATATGTTGGCTCCATTATCTGGGTCGCTAGGTCTGAACAAAAAACGTAGGTAACTACTTCTAATGACTTCCAGGCAGTGAAAAATTATTAAATCCAAAGAGCCAGTATAACAGCAGGGCAATTAGAATTTTGTCAGGTTCCATATTTCTGCCCCATGTAAAAACTGTATCCAACAGTCAGGGTCTACCACAATGTTGTAAGCCTGTGGCCAAAATCTTTGCTGACCACAAAAACTTTTGGCGACCACACCCGTTTGCTCACTCCCCACACAAGTCAAAAAGGGGCATCAACTGTGTAGGCACAAAACTGATCTCCATGAAAACCTGAAAATTACCCTCAAATTCCTCTTAGAATTTGAATGATTTATTTTAACACATACCTTTGTTTCTTTTAAGCTTTGGCATCCTGTGACACCCAGGGGTTTAGTCTTTTTTCCCCCCATAGTTGCATCCAGCATGAAGGTTAGCAGGGAAGTGATTGGAAGCTGTATGGGAAGTGCTAGTTGTAGCTGCTGGTGAGCTCAGAGGACCAGAGAACTCTATTGTCCCTTGCTGGCAGCAGTTTACGTGAAGCCACAATCAGGGTACAATGTGATGGTGAATGCATCTGCACCAACCTCACTGTCTTACCAAGACCCTGCAGAAGAATGTGCTGATAGCAACACAGCATTTATACTATCCAGTAGTATAAATAGATGGGACATTATTAGTTTAGTGTTCAAAATGGAGGAGTTTTACTGAGGCGGTTTGTGCTGGGCCTGGTGAACGTTAGGTCCAGCAGCCACCCACTCCTAGTCAGAAAATTATGAAGGCTACTAATGGGCTATAGATAAAAAGGCAACAATGCTTAAAGTAGGGTGGGTTAAACAAACTGAAAAAAAAAAAATCCCTTTACAGACTTCGATTCTCCTTTTACCTCTACAACAAAAGCAGTGGCACTTCGCTGCATCACCCTTTCACACAAAGTAAAGAAACAGATTTTAAATACTTTGCATGTGGATTTCGTAAGCTGCATGTTTGAATAGTCAAACCTCTAGATGGCACAGAATACCAAAAAAAAAAAAAAAAAAACACGACTAGGCAGCTATGATATGCAGAAAAGACATCTTACTTGATTTGTGCTTCTGGCTCCTGTCACGAGTGTATACTTTAGTAGATGTTGTGTACGTGGACAAAGCAGGCGTGTGAGTTGCCGAGAATGCTGTGAGGGCATTACTTCTTTCAGACAGCATGCTACAGTCATTGCAAGTGTAACCGTTTATTAAGGTTGTCTGTGTTTCTGTAGAGAAGACATCTCCATTGGCCTGAATGACCGTTGTGTCCCCAGCTACAAACACATAACAGAACATTATCAGATTTTACATTTCCTTAGCAGCTGATCCACAAAAGGCAAGGCAAGGAGGGCTTAAAGATAAATTCTTACCTTTTGGGTCATCATCGTCAAGACCTAAAATGAAAAATTACAATTAGCCACACAAGACACAACATTGGAAAAAAATGAAATCTCATGAAAATCAGCAAGAGGCAGATTGTTCGTTTTCCACAATATAATTTCGTCTTTTGTGCTAGACCCTTGCAAAACTGGTTACCAAGCAACCCAAGATTCACAAAAAGCCACTGAAGTCACAAAATGAAGCAAGACAAAGCTGAAAGGTTTCCGGTCCTTTAATAAAATGGCCTTTATTAAATAGAAAACTGTGTTAGAGGAGGCCTCTTGTGAAACCATAAATTCCCTACTGCTTCTTTGTTTTGTTTTTTTTTTCTTCTTGATAGTAGATCAGATGTGTGGGATGTCACTCCTCTAAACTAGAGTACTCAGTGGACACCCCAAGCAGAATGAATACCAGTCACTGTTGGGTTTATGAAAGGATCTAAACACTGACTTAGGCCTTATTACAACTATGGGGGGTTACTTATGAAAAACATTTATATTCATACCTCTATGTAGCTGTAGGATTTATGGAGAGTCTGACTTTTGAAAGCGAGCCGTCACCCTATGCCTGATGGCTGTTGCTCAGAACACACACCCATAATAGTATAAAGAAAGGGGGGTCCATGTTACACTTTTATTCCTTTCAGAATTGGGACATCTCTTTCATACTCTCAAACTAATGAGTTTCATTAAAACAAAGGGCAAATATAAATCTTTTGTAGGTAAGCCTGTACATGACTGACTACAGATATTTGCAAGCCCAGTTGTGATAGGGCAGAACATATTCAAGTTCTCAGCATGACAGCCAGGAACCTAGCATCTTTTTGGAAGGAGGGGGAGTTGTCAATCTCCATATTTTCTAAGTTTTTATTTTAACCTTTGCCTTTCTGCTGCCATCCTCTTCCCCCTTTTCCTTTGTTAGTATGACCAATCTGAGGTATAGGAGAAATTAAAGCTGCTCTCCCGCTTTTAGTGAAGTAAATCGTGACGTAAATCGTTCATTTGAACCAAATTTAACTAACAGATGCAGCGGCTCTCAGTGCTGCATGGACTGTATGTAGTCTCAGCAACAGCATTCAGAGCTGTGTTCTGACAGTGGGATAGGAGCTGTCTCTTTTACACCCAGAACAAAATACAGCTGAGGACAGCAGTGCTCAGCCTTTCACTTCAATTTTTGTTAACATGTTATGTTCTCCGGAGGTCAGAGAACATGTAGTACTTTGTCCCATCTTCCTATGTGCCCTTAATGCCCTGAGGTTGGACAAGGTGCTTCTCCTTTCAAGGCTGTTCAACTCAGCTAGCAAGGAGAAGGCTTCATTGACACATGGCACTTCTCCATCTCCAAGCACATGCTTGAGACTAGCACCTCAGGAGGAATGCAGTGATGGGGGGGGGGGGGGCTTATCAGCTTAACTGTTTCAGGTAAGCAGACAAGAGCTTGGAGACAAAGAAAATGGACATCTGTGAAGGAAGTCATCTTCTTGCTAGCTGTGCTGTCAGGGAGGAGCAGTGACCTCTTCAACCTCACAGCTAGCCTTAGACAGTACATAAGACAGGACAAAGTACTGCGTATACTTTGTCCTCTAGAGAAAACAGAATATATAAATAAATGAGGCTACTGCTATAAAAACGTAAGTATAGTGTATTTTCACTATGCAAATATTCAAATTATTATTTTAACATTTGCCGTAAACTAATTTGCATTTACAAGCTTGCTCTTCCATAATTTCATTATTGTAATAAACAGATTTGTAGACTCCCCAATAGAGGGAGCTCTTTGTGTAGCTCAGTGTAATCACTGTCTCCTAGTGATCCATGGCTTATTGCAATTAACAGCTGATAAAATCAGATATCAGCTAAACAGGGAGTGCATGGTTTTTAACAAATCTTTTCTTACCAACCAGGGTGCCGCATACATGGATTGAAATTTGGCCGGTCCCTGCCAAACTTCGATCTACTGTATGTATGGCAGGCTTAAGCCAAGCAGAAGTGCAAAGACTTTTAGATCTTCACAGATATTTAATTTAAAACACACATACTTATATAGGTTATTTATAGAAGAGAATAACTACCAGATGTGTGACAAGCATGCTTCACGTGAGTAACAGGAAAAAATTACAGATTTCATTGTGTAATTCAGTATGAAAAAAAAATTGTGCTTAGAACACCAATTACAATTGGATTTGACAAAACAGTTGAACAGGATAGATGTATACACACACTTGAACAAGAAAGTTATTCTTTAGAACTTAGAACTCTGAGACCCATAAAGCATTTGACACAAATACCAGTCTCTCTGGGTCATTTTACTGCAGGTTTTAACTAGTCTGTGCTCTGGGTCAGGACATGCATTCTGTGCCAAAGGCAGGTTAAATCATTTGCCATACTCAGCTCTCCTGTCTGTGTAAACCTGTGGTGTAACCTGTGAATTTACAGGTTTGTCTGTTTAAAATTCTTGCAGCAGCAGATTCATTAGCATGCCATGTAGCATGCCTGGCTGAAATGAATGCATCAGTCTCCATTAACCTGCAGGGCAGAATTGTGGAAAGAAGCTTCTCAGACAGAGTGGGCACAGCTACGTACAAAATTAAGCCGTACAAGAATGCTGCACCAACATGTTAAAAAAAAAAAAAAAAAAAAAAAACCGAACAAGGAAGAAGATATGAATTTTTTTTTTCCCTTTTTTAATCTTGAAAGAAAGGGTGTGTAATTTTTTTTTTTTTTAAACTACTTGTCTACTACTAAAATCGGGGTCCCAGTCTACTTGTCCCTCATAACAATCTACTTGGCCTGTTGAAAAGAAATCATTTTTTCCCACAATTGAAAAGATGAAGGGTTGATGTTTTTTTTTTTATTAGGCAGAGGTGCTTTAGGTAATGTCTGGGGCTTTATAATGACTTGAACCTTTAATGTTTTTAACATTGCGCTGTTCTATCTCCTAATCACCTTGGGGTTGGATACAAATGCACGCCACACTTTTTACGTATTTGTAAAAAATTTTGAAAACCATTTATCATTTTCCTTCCATTTCACAATTATATGCCACTTTGTGTTAGCCTTTCACATAAAATCCCAATAAAATACATTTACATTTTTGGCTGTAACATGACAAAATATGGACATTTTCAAGGAGTATGAATACTTTTTCAAAGGCAGTGAATTGCTTATACAAGTGATCATTGTATTGGCAATAACCGTGCACATAAAAATCCCTGATAACCCTACAGAGTAATACAGTATCGCTATAGTGACACCAACTACACTGATAATAGAGTAGTTTTCATATTAAAAAAAATCCATGATCACTGCCACTCCAATCCTATGACTGCACTGGTGACCATATGTAAAAGAAAAACTCCAGTAACTACCACACCCCCAATTCTTGTAAGGGCATTATAGAAACAGGGAGGGAGTCCCTTCAATGGGGTCACACACACACACACACACACACACACAAAGTCTTAAGTTTTTCTAATTCTCATTAGGTGTGGTGATTGGCATCTTCCTGCACTGGACAAACACTAATCACTGCAGACACACACAGAAAACAATTCTTTCCTATGTGCCCTGTTCATACAGAGCCCCTGGGTGCCAATCAGTGCAGAAAAATACAGAGTTCACCTGTAGGCTCGGTGTACTTTCCATTTCTACTCACCACAGCTGAGCTGCAGTGTCAGAAATTAATGAAATGTCATCTTGACATTCTAATAAAGTTGGAAGTAAAATAAAAAAAACAGGGAAATTGATCAAATTCAATTGTTTCAATATTTTATGGCTGTATGATGGCATAAGACCGCTGGCTCACCCCATAAATGATTCACTTCTGTCTGCTCTCGTATTGAGGATTCATCCAGCACAGTGGACAACATGGAGGCATCAGAGACATGAGTGCTAAAGCTACTTTGTAAGGATGTATTTGAAACCGCTTTCAATGATGCAGAACGACGGCTGCTTGAGGATTGTCTGCTGGTGTTATGCTGCTGTCTCGAAGACCTGAAATAAGTAAAAAAATTTATGTTTTAATATAAAAACTCTGGTCATATCATACAACACAGCAGGAAGATACACAAGGACAGCCTGAAAGTATCCCATTCTCCTACACAATAGGTAACAATCTTCACTACTGCAGAAAGTAAAGAAATATGAAAAGTACTGCACACAATTACCAGATACCAAACTTTTTTTAAAATTAAAAAAAAAAAAAAAAAAAAAAAGGCAATGCTTTCCCTTTTGCCACCTATTTTGCTAATACAGCAATACGTTGTTAATACACCACAACAACTTCACAAATACAGTACCAAGGATCTTAAAAAGAGAAAAGCACAAAAAAAGGTGTGGTTGGCGTGCACATTTTCTAAATTACTGCCTTGCATATTGCCTTCTGACAGATTACAAAAACACACACGCACGCACGCACTATACTATTGACTGTAGCCCCCTGCCCCAGCCCCCCCCTCCCCTTTCTGTTTTTAGTATACACCTGTCACACTAGAACAAGGTTGAATCCTTGCAGTCCACTGCATCCTAATAGACTCGAATAGGCTAGAGAGAACAAAAAAAAGTTTTCTTAATTGTAAAAAAACTAGTAACACCCAAGCACATAAAATAAAATACCCCCCCCCACATAAAAATGTTAAACGCACACGTTGAGGGTGCCTATGCATGAAAACATTGATTGCGATGCATGTTACATATCACAGCACACATGGAATGAGAGCAATAAGTCTAGCACCAGACCCCCTCTAACACTAAACTGATGATTTATAGGGGGCTTTTAAAGTGAAGCCTATGGAAAGTATAGGGTATTGAAGTTTGTCGCTGGGGGACACAGTTTAAGGTTTGACATGTTGGACATTTGGTGCAACCGTTCCTTTTAGATTTAAAAAAAAAAAAAAAAAAAAGGGGTAACTTATCGAGTTTGTATGCCCTAAAATTAACAGTGCAGTAATCACGTGACATAAATAAATGGAACTAGCACTCTCATTCTTTAGGGTGTCTGCTTTCAGAAAATATATTATGTTTAGGAAGTTTTATGTAATCTTCAGGCAAAAAAAAAAAAACAAAAAAAAAAAAACGTCTGACAGCAAAAGGGCGTCAGATGGCAAAAGGGTTAATCAAACCATGGACACAAAGAATTCCATTTTCTCTAAATGAAGCTAACAGCACCTAAAACACAGGTAAACGCACAGTGGAAATTGCACCATAGAAAAAATATATATGTATTTACAGGACTTAAGAATTTCAGGATGGACAGTGCCATTGTCAGTTAGGCCAAACCCACCTGGCCATCGCTGCCAGAGCTTTATAAAGAAAATATTTTCATTTCAAGTAACAAGGACAATACAACAGAAAGTTAACAGAACTCCAAAAACAAACATGTTTTTCAACCACATTCAGCACAAAAGAATAACTGAAGTGTAATAAAAATGGACATGAGGATCACGTGGACAGCTGGCAATACAGTGAAATAATAAAATGTGTTTAAATACAGCTAAATAATGTGGCATACAACTTGCCTGCTGAGCGATCTCTCAGAGACACCTCCAGAATAGGAGATGTTTGAGGCAATACTTTCATTGTGGAGATCATCGGGAAAGCTGGTTGTTGTAGTCGTTAAACGGAGACTACGCCGTGACATTCTTGGAGAATCAAACACTGGATCCAACTTATGCAAATTTTCAAAGTCCAATGCAGCTGAAGAGTAACTGGAGCTAAAAAGAATAAGAAACAGTTGTGTTTGTAGAGGAAAAAACTAGAACAAATAATTACAACACAAGGGATGGATTTCTAAACCAACCCACAGATACGAGATTGAAATTACCTGACCTCAGGTCTATAGACCCCTTGGAAAAAACTTGCTGTGAGTAGGTGTGTACCCACCTTCCCCCACCCCCACCCTAAGCAGCACTGAACTCCCTTGTACAATTAAAAAAAAAAAAAAAAAAAAAAAAAAAAAAAAAAGGTACACATTGCTAAAAATAATGAAATCTTGAGATGCACGCAGCAATCACAGCCCACCAGCATACCGCATTCAGATTTTTCTGAAGTGCACCAGAGTACCTTCCTTTAGAGCAGTGGTTCTCAACCTAATGCCGCGACCCCTTAATACAGTTCCTCATGTTGTGGTGACCCCCAACCATAAAATTATTTTCATTGCTACTTCATAACTGTAATTTTGCAGTGGGAGGAATAGTGCCCCATCGTTGGTGTCAGTGGGGGGAGGAATAGTGCCCCATCGTTGGTGTCAGTGGGGGGAGGAATAGTGCCCCATCGTTGGTGTCAGTGGGGGGAGGAATAGTGCCCCATCGTTGGTGTCAGTGGGGGGAGGAATAGTGCCCCATCGTTGGTGTCAGTGGGGGGAGGAATAGTGCCCCATCGTTGGTGTCAGTGGGGGGAGGAATAGTGCCCCATCGTTGGTGTCAGTGGGGGGAGGAATAGTGCCCCATCGTTGGTGTCAGTGGGGGGAGGAATAGTGCCCCATCGTTGGTGTCAGTGGGGGGAGGAATAGTGCCCCATCGTTGGTATTAGTGACACAAATGATGGGGCACTATTCCTCCCACTGACACCAATGATACTTATTTTGCTGACCCCTGCTCCAGCCTGGGCTCGCTCTCTCACTTACCTGTCAGCTGTCTTCCTTCTCTGGCCGCTCTCCTCTTCACTCGCTCCGGCAGCTCCCTCGGTCTTCGATGTACGCGCGCTGCCGCTCGGCTCCTCCTCTCCAAGCTCCACCTCCTCGCCGGTGATTGGCCGCCTGTGTGCCTCTCCTGAGCTACAGTTCCGGTGGCCAATCAGCGGCGAGGAGGCGGAGCTGCTGAGCGATCCCGGAGGTGTGGCCAGGTGACAGCAGCGTATCATCCCGCCCACACATCGCCGGAGACTGCAGCGGTGTCTCGGTTCCTAAGACCATCGGAAATATGTGTTTTCCGATGGTCTTAGGCGACCCCTGGGAAATGGTCGTTCGACCCCCAAAGGGGTCGCGACCCCCAGGTTGAGAACCGCTGCTTTAGAGAGTCAACCATACATGCATTGAAATTTGGCTAGTTCATCAGGGATTGGACGAATTTTGATCCATGTACGGGCAGGGTGGTTGTACAGAAGTCGATCTGCTTCTTTACTTCTGTACAACCGCCCTGTCAGATATTTGCCGCTCGACCAGTGCTGCTGGCTATAGCAGACTGTGTTAATCAGTGTATTTTCACTCAACCCATGAAAAAATCTATTGGGAAAAAAAAAAAACGGGCTGCTTAAACACAAAATAAGTCAACCACTGTTTGTGATACAGGAGATCTCTTCCCACACATACCTCCTGCAGGTTTCTTGATGCCATACTTCAAGTTTCAGTACTTAAAGTGGAACTTCACTCTCTCAAATCAACATTGGTTATTAATCCTTATGCTGCCAACATTAGTAAATAGATAGGAAAGTATATTATATTTACTGGTTTTTAAACTTTTTTTTTTTCTTTTTAGTTCCTTCCAGGTTTCCTAGGCAAATGATGTCATACATCCCAGGAGTCTTCAGGAGACAAAGGAGGGCTTTTCTCAGCTATGCACACCCTCCTGCCTGCTACATGAATTATCTGCCCTTACTAAAGATGGCCACAACCAGAAATGCTAGGAGGGTGTTTTTCAAAGTGCTTTCTCAGCAAATCAAAGCAAGGAGACATGGGTGGATGGGCGAGTTTGCTTTCAATAATAAAGTGAATGAAATAATGTTTTTGGTTTGTGCTCAGATACAATGTAGTTCCGCTTTAATTTTTTTCCAGTCACTGTCAGACCCAAACCTATTTTGAAATCTGAATGTGATTGATAGAAAGTATTGGCCCATTACTGCAATACCAATTGCATGACAATGTTTGAGGGAAAAAAAAAAGAAACCCCTACGTTAGGGCACACAACTACACATGTAGTGTGCCCAGTTCTACAGCAAGCCCTTGACCAATGTCATACAATTTGCTGGGGTATCCCTGTAACAATCACTCATGGATGACACTCAAAACAGGTTTAAAACAGCTACTGTGTGTATGAATAGGCGGATTCTACTAGACCCGTAGACAAGAACAAGAGCCATGTACATTCACCACAGAACATCTGTTACTAGGGCTCTAAATGTGATGCACATACACAGCAGCTGTCACACAACTGCACAGTTACAAGATCTCAAAGGAAACTCTTCTATAGCTTCCAACACTTGCCATATTATTTCCTACATACAATTGAAAAAAAAAATATTACAAATGTATGCAAATACTTAGCAGATGAGAAACAGCTGTTATCACATACCCCCATTACATTCTATTTTCTTCATGAACATATCAATAAACCTACTCAATCAAATCAGTTATCCAGCACACAATACTGCTTTGACAGTTTGTAAAATAGACTTAATTTCAGACAAACAGCTTGTAGCCTCCCTAGCGGTCTGATTATGTCAGTATTTCTGTGCTCAAAGCGGTACTTTTTTTGCATGGAAATATGTATTTTTTTTTATTGTAGGCCTGTAATTTTTAGGAATAACTCACTGAAATCTGTCCGAACAAGAGAGTCTAGTAAACATCCCGAGTATTTAAAAATTTGAAACACGAAATCATAAATAATAAAATAGTTATAAAAAATAATAAATTTAATTCAATAATGTAATCAAACCTAAAACAATGAAATATGTGAAATATAGCGCCAAGTTCGCACATCACTGAGCAAAGTCACAAAATCGTTTTCAGTGTCTGATGACGAATTTCCCCACGAATCATTATCACTCAATTCTGCAAGTGGTTCTAATTTACTATCGCTGTTCTTTTGCTGGTCTAAAACCGCTTTTGACCTAAAGGGACGCTTTTTGGACGCCATGGACATTTCTCAGTTTCCAGGCAGAAAGAACAGTAAAAATGCAGGCAGGGCACAGGACAAAGCACTCGGGACAAAATGTATGTGAAATGGTTTGATACAGTAATGTTATACTATGTAATTTTAGTGTATTTAGTGAATGTCACTTTATCACATTTTTAAATTTTCCGCCGTTCCGTTCCTGTACGTCCTGACGTCAACGGGAACGGAACCCAGAAGATGAATGCCGGCATCGGCCAGAGGACATTGCTGGGGACGCTGCAGGAGGGACATCGAAGGAGCGAAGGACAAGGTAAGTGAAGAAGAGATCCCGGAGTAACACTGCATGGTATTCCAGAGTGTAGCTCGGGGTTACTGCTTGTGGAGCTGAAACTTTACCCCGAGCAACACTCGGGAATACCTCCAGGGAGGTTAATAGACAGATGGTACAAATATAAAAATCAATCTGTTATACCTACCAAAGACCTACTATAGACCTCAGTGTAGGCTACACAATGCATCCTTGTCCAGTGTTCACTCTAAACTGACTGGACAGCAACTCATTAATTAGGTCATCATAGTTCTTGCCCCTTCTGTAAGCATGTTGACATGTTTACTGGGCAAAATAGAACTCTTAGACCCCATGTACACGAGCAGCTCCTAAATTCGAGTTTAGGAGCTTTTAGCATTTTTTTGCCAAAGCTCCTAAACTCAACACCATAAAAGCCTATGTTTCCTTGAAAACATAGGCTTTTAGCAGAGTTTAGGAGCTGCCATGTTTAGGCGAGGTTAAACCTCCCACTCCTGAACACAGAAGAATTGCGTTCAGGATAAGCACGTTTAACAACCGGAAAACACAAAACCACAGTACCGTCTTTGGTGGTTTCCTGCGGCTGGCGGTCAGAGTAGGCTTGTGTACATGGAGCTTTAAATGGTTCAGCTAGTTTCCGCTCCCTCTCCAATATTGTGTTTTAAAGCTGAAGTTCCCAAGTTCCTCCTTTCCACATCAAACTGCTAATGAAATTATAAAAAAAAATAAAAAAACTCATTTTTATTACATACGGTACTTTATTTTAGCGCAAGTGACACCATCACTAGGTCTCCATGCTTGTCTATGTAATGCAGACAGATCATGGCCAGTGAAGGGGCTGAAAACAGGAAGGTGTGGTAATGCCCACATTTGATGTTGAGCCTCCATGATTGAAAGAACTGAAATCCAAATCAATGAAAGGCGCAGCGCAGGGACAGCAAGGCTGGAAAGAATGCTAGATATCTTCCAGCCACAAAATGAGATGGGCTCTGATGTGCTGCAGCTTCTAAAGCCCTATTAGCGCCCCACTGATACACTGTACGTTTCTCAACTCTTCTCTAGATACCCAACTGGTTCTCCTCTGACCATTTCAAATATTTGCTAATACACAAAATAGCAGGAGTGCTGCCTTAATGTATGTTCACTGGGAATGACCAGCAACATTCAATCAAGAGGACTACAAGCTCCAGCATGACTTCCTATTCCCCACCAAAAGCATGAAAGACTCTTATTTCACCATAAGAGGCCATTAAAGTTGGTAAGTCAGGGGGCACACAGGCAGGGAGCACAGAACACTTATCACCTTCTGGATGTGAAAGGGATTTTTGTTCTCTTGGTTTCACATTTGGGTCTTTATTTCACCATTCATTATGTGTTCATTATTTAAGGATGTTTTTCATGTCATATAACATACAATGAGGCAGCGCTCCTGCTATATTCTGTATTATATTGTTAAAGTGGAGTTCCACCTAAAAAAAAAAAAAAAAAAAAAAAATATACAAGTCAGTAGCTACAAAAACTGTAGCTACTGACTTTTAAAATACAGACACTTATCTGTCCCTCGGTCCAGCGGTGTCCTCACCACCGCTGGTTTCACCGGCCATCTTCTTTCCCTGGCGCTGGCATCTTCAGTGTGGGCACCTGGCTATGACAGCTTGCGGCTTCACAGCTGAGTGCCCACTGCGCATGCGTGAGTAGTGCTGCGCTTTGTGAATGGCCCCGTAGTCTTCTGGGACCTGTGATGTGTCCCAGAAGACTACGGGTGGGGGGGGGAAACAACTTTCAAAGTGGGAGCAGGTACCTGTCAAATTTGGGTACCCACTCCTGAAAAGGTGCCAATCCTTAATGGGGAGTGGAGGATGAAGGCTTAAAGCAGAACTTCCCCTTTTGGGTGGAGCTCCACTTTAAGGTTGTACCTTTATAGGAGCAGCAGCAGCTCAGTTGTTTAATATGGAGTGTGCACTATTGATTGGTGTGTCCTAAGTGCAGGTGATCATTTTCGATTATTCAAATAATATTTTCTGCCTCCACAAGACCCTCAACTGAAAAAAGCTCACAACATTCCCACTCATTTCGAATATATCTTTTAATGTTCACACTTCCTCCTCTCGAAGCTGTTCTGTTGTCACATATTGCTATATATACACCCAAGCTGCTCAACATTCATAGTTATGTGACAAATAAGACGTCTTTGAATATTTATCACAACCCAACTATAGTTCTTTAGTCACTTCCCTCTCTGTCCTACACTACACTGAATACATTCAAAAGCCAAAATATTCTACTGGTAAGATTACACAAAATGTTAAAAATGGCATATAAAATGAAATGATTGGCATACGATATGTTAAAGCCATATAAACTGGGATGCTAAAACCACTCACAGTTCAGTGCCGTATTTATGGCAGTTATGGCTGGTAACAGAACATCCAAGCCTGTACAAACTGTACATGTGTATGGGGACAGATACATCCAGACACAAAAGGGGTTTACTAAAGCTGGAAAGGGCAAAATCAGGCTCACTTCTGCACAGAAACCAATCAGCTTCCAGGTTTTAGTGCCAAAGCTTACTGGAACAAGCTGAGGTTGGAAGCCGATTGGTTTCTATGCAGAAGTGAGCCTGATTTTGCGCTCTCCAGCTTTAGTAAAACCCCAAACCGTCCAGAAGCTCACATTCATCCTTGAATGCATGTAAAGGCTCGGATGTGTTACCAGCGTACATCCTCAGCTTGTCATTGATTTCTCCAGGTGGCTGTATACAAACACCTGAAGTCCCGGAAAGCAGAAATATCTGCACCTATTCAATGTGTACAGCCCTCTGCAGCTGTGTGGATGAATGAATGCTATAAATTGTATGTTTGCCATTTGCATAGTAAGAACCTGAAGGTTACAATTATGAAACTGGTTGGATGCAGTCGCTGTTCGGCTGACAATTATCCATCTGGCTCCTTTGATTTTTAGAAGTTTGTTGAGCCTGGTGAAGCCAATAGGGCCACCCACAGCTCGAACGATAGATTCAACAAGAATCCACCAAAACCGAAGCCGTGTATGGCCAGCTTAAAGCTGAATGCATCCCATTACTATAGAGCGGGGGTGGGCACCTGTGGCCCTCCAGCTGTTGGTGAACTACAAGTCTCATCATGCCTTTGGGAGTCATGCTTGTAACTGTCAGTTTTGCAATGCCTCATGGGACTTGTAGTTCTACAACAGCTGGAGGGCCACAGTTGCCCACCCCTGCTATAGAGAAAAAAAACACTTGACAGCAAACACTTTAAATTATCTATTATGGCCAACTAAACAACTTTTTTCTGTTTATGTCTACATACTATCACTGGGTGGGGATGTTGTGAGTATCCAGATCCAAAATGCCTAATAGCTGACTCATCTTCAGACAGTGCTTACTGCCAGTGTACTAGCAGAGCAATGGGCAGAGTGTTGTAGCAAACAGAACTAGTAGAACAACAGCCAGGGCTTCATTGACATCTATGAAACATATACACAGTTCTTCAGCTATGAAGTATAGCCAAATCTTTGTTACTTTTTTTTTGGGGGGGGGGGGGGGGGATGGGTTGGTGAGTTCACTTTACTTCTCACCCCAGAGAAGAATAGAACATCTCTACAAAAGTTACAGGAATTAACCCTTTACACCGTAGTCACCAGATAGAACAGGCATCCTATTAGAGGATTTACCCTCACCTCTTGGTCCATTGACAACTGTAAATTTGAATACCCCAGCAATTTGTGACCATGAGCACCAGGGCAGCAAAAGCAAAAAATAAAATTCTTATCACTATTAAGGGAGAAGTTCACTTTTTGCACAAGAATTCACTTTTTTTGCAGGTAAAAAGAAAAATGTGCATTTATTATTTTTGTCTGCAGGAGCATGTAAAGCATTGCACTAGCGATCAGTAGATTGCTGATGCCATGCAGGTCTCCTGCAGACCTGTCAGAATATCGGCTTGCACATACATGATGTACAAGCAAGCAGATATGCTGACATGAAGATTCAATGAACTTCCACAGCGCCGCGGTAGCTCAATGACAACTACAAGCTGTCAGCAATTGTAGTGCATTCATTCACAGAACTGTGAATGAATAAAGCGGCTGTCTGGGCGGAGCCCTGCAAGGCCACACAGTTTTAAAATCTGACAAGATAGTATGGGGAACTTCTCCCTGTACTTCTGTCAAAGGAAGGGGTAGGGCAGCGGGTGGCAGCTACATCACTGGGGATTATGTTACATGTTCCACCCTAAAAATGGGTGGAAAATGTAACATGTTCCCAAAGGTAAACTTATCCTTTAAACAATGGATTCCAACATAGGAGAGTTTTTGTCCCATATATGATGAAAAAAAAACAAACAAAAAACAGAAAAAAAACCACACAAAACATTTTTTAATAGTTAAAAAAAAAAAAAAAAAATTATCTATCTATATCTATCTCAAAAGTTGCACCCAAGCACATAACATCCTCTCAAAAAGAAAAATAAGATATATATTTTTTTATATATATATATATATATATATATATATATATATATATATATATATATATATATATATAATTTTTTTTTAGGTCCCCCCACATATACACACGTACAAAAGTAAATGCATGAAAATGACAATTGCGATACACGTTACATATCGCCACACAAGCCAGACAGAATGAGAGCAATAATTCTAGCACCAGACCTCCTCCATAACGCTAAACTGATGACCTATAAGGGTCTTTAAAAGGGCTGCCTATAATATATATACACACACACACATACAGTCAGGTCCATAAATATTGGGACATGGACACAATTCTAACATTTTTGGCTCTATACACCACCACAATGGATTTGAAATTAAACGAACAAGATGTGCTTTAACTGCAGACTGTCAGCTTTAATTTGAGGGTATTTACATCCAAATCAGGTGAACGGTGTAGGAATTACAACAGTTTGCATATGTGCCTCCCACTTGTTAAGGGACCAAAACTAATGGAACAGAATTATAATCATAAATCAAACTTTCCCTTTTTAATACTTGGTTGCAAATCCTTTGCAGTCAATTACAGGCTGAAGTCTGGAACGCATAGACATCACCAGACGCTGGGTTTCATCCCTGGTGATGCTCTGCCAGGCCTCTACTGCAACTGTCTTCAGTTCCTGCTTGTTCTTGGGGCATTTCCCTTCAGTTTTGTCTTCAGCAAGTGAAATGCATGCTCAATCGGATTCAGGTCAGGTGATTGACTTGGCCATTGCATAACATTCCACTTCTTTCCCTTAGAAAACTCTTTGGTTGCTTTTGCAGTATGCTTTGGGTCATTGTCCATCTGCACTGTGAAGCGGCGTCCAATGAGTTCTGAAGCATTCGGCTGAATATGAGCAGATAATATTGCCCGAAACACTTCAGAATTCATCCTGCTGCTTTTGTCAGCAGTCACATCATCAATAAATACAAGAGAACCAGTTCCATTGGCAGCCATACATGCCCACGCCATGACACTACCACCACCATGCTTCACTGATGAGGTGGTATGCTTAGGATCAGGAGCAGTTCATTTCCTTCTCCATACTATTCTCTTCCCATCACTCTGGTACAAGTTGATCTTGGTCTCATCTGTCCATAGGATGTTGTTCCAGAACTGTGAAGGCTTTTTTAGATCTGGCCTTCCTGTTTTTGAGGCTCACCAATGGTTTACATCTTGTGGTGAACCCTCTGTATTCACTCTGGTGAAGTCTTCTCTTGATTGTTGACTTTGACACACATACACCTACCTCCTGGAGGGTGTTCTTGATCTGGCCAACTGTTGTGAAGGGTGTTTTCTTCACCAGGGAAAGAATTCTTCGGTCATCCACCACAGTTGTTTTCTGTGGTCTTCCGGGACTTTTGGGGTTGCTGAGCTCACCAGTGAGTTCCTTCTTTTTAAGAATGTTCCAAACAGTTGTTTTGGCCACGCCTAATGTTTTTGCTATCTCTCTGATGGGTTTGTTTTGTTTTTTCAGCCTAATGATGGCTTGCTTCTCTGATAGTGACAGCTCTTTGGATCTCATCTTGAGAGTTGACAGCAACAGATTCCAAATGCAAATAGCACACTTGAAATGAACTCTGGACCTTTTATCTGCTCATTGTAATTGGGATAATGAGGGAATAACACACACCTGGCCATGGACCAGCTGAGAAGCCAATTGTCCCATTACTTTTGGTCCCTTAACAAGTGGGAGGCACATATGCAAACTGTTGTAATTCCTACACCGTTCACCTGATTTGGATGTAAATACCCTCAAATTAAAGCTGACAGTCTGCAGGTAAAGCACATCTTGTTTGTCTCATTTCAAATCTATTGTGGTGGTGTATAGAGCCAAAAATGTTAGAATTGTGTCCATGTCCCAATATTTATGGACCTGACTGTATACATATATACACACACACACACACATAATATATACACACACACATAATATATATATATATATATACACACACACACACACACACACACAATACATATACACACACACACACAATACATATACACACACACACACACAATACATATACACACACACACACACAATACATATACACACACACACACACACACACACATACATATATACACGGTACTGAAGGTTGTCGCCATTTCACGAGTGCACACAAATTTAAGGTTTGACATGTTGGAAATCTAATTTACTCGGTGGAACCTCATCTTTTTTAATTTTGCCAAAAATTGGGGAGGAGGAGATAAACAGTGCAATGTCAAAAAAATTAAACATTTAAGTCACCATAAAGAATCTTTTGTTTTTAAAAGTCCCAGACATTCCCAGCATCACCTCAGATCTAAATACGGTTTTGGTTAAAATGTATTTATTTTTTTTATCAGGACAAATAGATTGTTATGAGGGACAAGTAGCTTGGGACACAGATTTAGTCCCTGGACAAGTACGTTTCCACACCCTTGCACCCCTTTATTAGTCCTGGTAAACATGGTCACTGAAGTGACTAGTTGTCACCAGAGCAGGAAGTGAGGGCAAATCAGTGGGGACAAACATTTTGGTGACAATGCGTAAGATAGTAAATCAGTTTACTTCAGGTAGGGAAAACTCTTCTCTACTCTAGCTAAAGCAGGAAAAATTTTTTTATTTATTTTTGATATATTCATTTACATGGGTGACCTTCAGTGTACGCCTGTGTGATGGCCACATTTGCCCACACAGTGTTGTACAGGTGTTCTGTGCATCTCCATGCAGGCAGCCTTATTTATTTCAATTAGGATGCAGTGGCTGCATGGACACAACAGCTGCTCCCAGTCTGACAGCCCTGAATGCACAATGTCTGCATTCTAAGTGCCGCGTCCCAATCGACCTGAATGGGACTGCCTATACATCCCCAACATGGCCCTTGCATGGGTGTACGATGAAGTAAGCCCATCTGAACGATGCCTAAGTAAATCCAGAAGCAGCCAAAGTGCTCAAAATAAAGAATACTAAAATCTGGAACCTTTGAGGTCAGAAGAATGTACACATTGAAAGAAAGCATCCCTACTAATTAACAGCTTTATCAGTGTTGATTTGTGGTGAGCAATTAAAAAAATAAAAATTACAAAAGCAAAAACTAAACGAAAAAAACAATCATTGGAAAGACTACATTTCTGTCCCTATAGGGAAGCTAAAAAAACTGTGATATGTATGTAGTGCTGGCACCAAGAGCTTCTGACAGGCAATACTTCAGTGCCTCTGTCAGAGATTGGCCAGCCTTTCACAACCCCTTATGTTCCTGTTGACCCTTCACCATTATAGGCTGCCACAGGAGACAGGACAGGGCACACAACCCCGTAAATACAGCCAGGAAATCAGGTTAAACAAATTACTAACTGTACATTTAGGCACCTGCATCTCATACTTTGTTTTCATAGTGTCATTTTTTTCTAAGCCAGCCATACACTTTACAATATTGATCTCCATTAGATATAGTAAAGCTTTATAGTGTTAAGACCCAAAAAAGACACAAATACGACTAGCTTTGTACCACAATGAATAGCATGCTATTTGAAAAGGAATGCAGTGCGATCCCTGTTCCCACTGCCCCTGTGTGAATCTAGGCTTGTCACAGCCCGAGTTCACGCAGGAATGGTGTGGGAAACTTCCCTGCACCAAAGCCATGCTGTCACAAAAAGAAAGCTGCTTCACAGGTCTGGGGATTTGAATTCCCCACGACTTTCTCTCCTCTCCATGCAGGGATGGCAGTACGAGCTGGACTGCTTTTGATTGTGGTGCGATTTGGGTCACGGTGCTGATCAAAGTATCGGTACTTGGTCATCAAAAAAGGGTATACTCCTAGAGGAGTTTAGCATTTTGCCTGTAGAAGCAGCTTGGAGGTAGTCTTGAGTGTTTAAGCTCATCTTTGAGGCAGAAAAAAAAAAAAACAGCGTTTCTTTTTCTGCCAGAAAAGCGCTCAAAAAACCAAAACGCTAGCACACGCACGCACGCACACACACACCTTAAAATTAACATGTGTTTTCTCTGAAAAGAGCATTACTTATTTATTTCAGGTGCTTATGTAGCGCCATCAATTTACGCAGCGCTATCTATCTATATATAGTACATTCACATCAGTCCCTAACCTTCAAGGGGCGTACAATCTAAGGTCCCTAACTCACATTCATACATACTAGGGACAATTTAGACAGGATCCAGTTAACCAACCAGCAATGTCTTTGGAGTGTGGGAGGAAACCGGAGTACCCCGGAGGAAACCTATGCAGGCACAGGGAGAACATGCAAACTCCAGGCAGGTGGTGCCGTGGTTGGGATTCAAACCAACGACCCCCCAGTACTTCCAGGCGGAAGAGCTAACCATTTAGCCACTCTGCTGCCCATGTGTTTTCTCTGAAAAGAGCATTAGCAGTTTAAGGCAGTGTGCATTTAGCTTTTTTGGGCTGTGTTATTTGCCAGTGCTACAATTAAATCTCCAACCTCGAGTCTTCATTAACCTGGCCTACACAGCCTGTTTATCATGTTTAAATGTCAAATTTAGGAAATTTAGGGATAGATCCATTTCTGACCGCTTGACAAAGTTAGGCATTAGATATCGAATGCTTACTGGATTACACATCCATTCATGTTTCATCAGAACACACACACACGACTCAGGTATGGTTTCTCAGCTGATTGTTATGGGTTACTGTGCTTTATCTTCTTAAATAAAACTCACAGAGGCCATTAATTGTACTAAACAAGAAAGCAGATGGTCATCTTCTGTAGCATTGCTAGTGCAAATATGGACTCTGGCATGTAACCTAGTCCCAGGTTATTAAAGTTGACAAGACAGCCAAGTGTACCCATTCCAGTATACTGTATGAATTATAGGTCATCTTAAGTGCATTGTCTGGACAGGCTAATCCCAACCTTTCCATCTCCAAGCACGGAATAACAGCTGCTCTCATAGCGTTTCAGAAAAGTAATAACGTGCCTTTGTGAACAAGTCTCACCTTAAAGCATACGTGTACCCAGTATTTTCTGGAACATACTGGGGAGGCGCATAGGTGTGTAGATGGGAATAATCCATTCTCAGGGTTTCAGATCATACTGCAGGAAGGGAAGGTTCAATAGAGAAGAACATTGTGGAATTATATTATGCATACACACCTTATTAATCAGTTGCAAGATGCAAATAGTATGAAAGCTGCAGCGCAAGCTCCAAATAGACATTCTTTACACTTCTAATAAAGAGCACTTCACAGAGTAGCAATTGTAAGCGAATTCAGCATCTGCTTATTCAACACTTTCATTTTACTGCTGCCAAAATCACAGATACTTGAACCAGGAGTGAGCAACAAAACTACATCAATTCTATCAAAAAGGCACAGCTGTACAGGAGGTCCGAAAATACCATGTTCATAAATATTTAAAAGAAAAATTATCTGAAGTTCCCCCTGAGGCTCAGGCTACCACACCCACAGAGTGAGTCATGAGGATGCTAGCTTGTTCCCTAGACGGCTCCAAACACACTCAATTTTAAAAGAAAACAAGAACTGGAAATATTTATATTACGAATTAAATTGGTCGTTTAAGTATTCAGAATTACGGTTTAACATTCATAGCACACTTTGTAATACAGTCCGCTCACAGAAATGTTCAGTAAATCAGTATTTAATTAAACGTATGCCTTATTGGGAAACATGCCAGAAGCATCTATCATTGGGCTTGACAACGGGGGCCAACATTAAACCCCTGGGACTAAGGGAGTGCAGCACTTGGTCCTGTTTGGAGCTGTCCAGTCGTTGTAAAGCATTTTAAACACATGCAGATAGGTGTACCTTTATAGCAGCTAATTTACTGCGCAAATTGGGTACTAATATATATATATATATATATATATATATATATATATATATATACACACACATACACACACACACACACATATATACACACATATATACACACATACATACATACATACATACATATATACACACATACATATACATACATATACACACACACACACACACATATACATACATACACACACACAGTGGGGTTCTAACTTTGCAGGGTGCCCAAACTTTTGCAGATGCCATTTTTTTGTTTTCTGTTATTTTGAAAGTGTAAATGATGGAAATAAAATCTAACGTTTGTTGACATATTATAAGAATGTCTAATCTGTAATTTGATGCCTTTTGGAGATTTTTCCATCTTTCCTTGGCTTCTTTATGCACATTAATACAAATTTCTAGCTGGGGTGCCCAAACTTTTGTCTGTGCGTCTGTGCGTGTGTCTCTGTGCGTGTGTCTCTGTGCGTGTGTCTCTCTGTGCGTGTGTGCACACATACATTTTATTTTTATTTATACATACATACATACATACATACACACACACACACACACACACACATACATATATATATATACATACATATATACACACACACTTGCTAATCTTTCGCTTCTTTGATTTAGAATGCAACTGCAAACAAAAAGTCAGTTTTGATAAATTCCCCTGCTGTCACTTTATCCTGCAAGGGTCTCTAAATTACTGGCCCAGAAGAATACAGACCAGGAACTCAGATTGCAGTTGTAGGAGGGGCGCGTTTGCAGGCCACATCATTACATGCAAATTAGCCCAACAGTGTAAATGCGAGAACCTGGGGGGGTCCCAATTACCTGCAGGAGGCAGTCCAACTGAAAGCAAGGAAGCTGCTAGTTCCCACAGCTAACTGCAGCCAAATGGAATCACTATACAACAATCACCTGCAAATGATGGGCCCTGGGCACAGTGGGGTTTATTTACTAAAGCTGGAGAGTCCAAAATCAGACTCCCTTCTGCATAGAAACCAATCAGCTTCTAACCTCAGCTTGTTCAATGAAGCTTTGGCAATGAAACCTGGAAGCTGATTGGTTTCTATGCAGAAGGGAGTCTGATTTTGCACTCTCCAGCTTTAGTAAATAAACCCCACTGTGTCTTGGGTTTATCCTTTGCAGCGGACCACTGCATAGATTACATGCAAACGGCAGCGATTAACTGTGGGAACCAGTGGCTTCCCATTGCTTTCAATGGGGATGCTTCCCGCAGTTAATAGCTAGGACCCCCCTGCTGGGGTTCTCCCATGAACACACACTTGGGCCAAAATGCAGGTGTGAATGTAAGGAAAAAAAAAATTCTATTTTATTTACAACATGCCACAAAACCATTTTGTTCAGTTTTTTTTGTTTTCGTTTCTCCACAGTGCCGCAGCTAGAGAACTCAGTGAGGGCGTATTTTAAACACTTGATGCCCGCTAACCATACATTTAATGCTAGCTAGCGGCACAGCTAAATACTGGGAGCTACCTGTATGTCAGTGAACTTCCTGGTTTTCGTTTTCAGGCACGCATTCCCTGCTGAGTGTGCTGTTCATAAAGAACGCTGTGGCGCAACAATGACTCCTGTGCATGAGTGACGCCACTGTAACAGCCGTAGAGTATGAACCCAGGTGAAGATAGAAGCGCTGACAGCGGGGACAGAGCGCCGCTAGAGGGCTTCGTTTTATGGCAAGTCTGTCATATTGTGCTAGTATGTGGTGCATACTAACAGTATGGCTTAAGCAGCCCAGGGGCCCACATTTTCTACTCCTGCTTTAATGTCCATACTCTGGGCGCCAGTGCATTTTAGGGTACTATATAACCTAACCAAAAAGGTCACAGCTCTGATTTTAACACAATTTTATTTTGTTGCTCTACTGCAATTTTTTTACCTGGCTGGATAGGTCTGCTTCAAAGTGTCTTCAGGTTAGATACAGATAAGGATAGGTTGTGGGATTTTAAAGGTGCCCAAGAATAAATTAGAAAAACATTTCTTTAAAATTTTTTCACAGTTTATTAATAATCAGTAAAACTACATTTAGTAGAATGGTTACAATAGACTTGATAATCACAGAACACTTGACTGTTTCCAGATGAGAGTTCCCGGCGTGTTTCGCCAGCCTGGGCTTCTTCAGGGAAGAAGAAGAAAAAAGAAAAAAAAAAAAAAAAAGCTAAAAAACACAATACAGTCTAACATTATATTAAAAAGATTATATATATATATATATATATATATATATATATATATATATATAGGGGCAAAAAAGTATTTAGTCAGCCACCAGTTGTGCAAGTTCTCCCACTTAAAAACATGAGAGAGGCCTGTAATTGGCATCATAGGTAGACCTCAACTATGAGAGACAAAATGAGAAAAAAAATCCAGACAATCACATTGGCTGATTTGGAAAGAATTTATTTTCAAATTATGGTGAAAAATAAGTATTTGGTCAATATCAAAAGTTCATCTCAATACTTTGTTATATATACTTTGTTGGCAATGACAGAGGTCAAACGTTTCCTGTAAGTCTTCACAAGGTTGGCACACACTGTTGCTGGTATGTTGGCCCATTCCTCCATGCAGATCTCCTCTAGAGCAGTGATGTTTTGGGGCTGTCGCTGGGCAACACGGACTTTCAACTCCCTCCAAAGGTTTTCTATGGGGTCGAGATCTGGAGACTGGCTAGGCCACTCCAGGACCTTGAAATGCTTCTTACGAAGCCACTCCTTCGTTGCCCGGGCGGTATGTTTGGGATCATTGTCATGCTGGAAGACCCAGCCACGTTTTATCTTCAATGCCCTTGCTGATGGAAGGAGGTTTGCACTCAAAATCTCACGATAAATGGCCCCATTCATTCTGTCCTGTACATGGATCAATCGTCCTGGTCCCTTTGCGGAGAAACAGCCCCAAAGCATGATGTTACCACCCCCATGCTTCACAGTAGGTATGGTGTTCTTTGGATGCAACTCAGCATTCTCTCTCCTCCAAACACGACGCATTTTGTTTCTACCAAACAGTTCTATTTTGGTTTCATCTGACCATATGACATTCTCCCAATCCTCTTCTGGATCATCCAAATGCTCTCTAGCAAACTTCAGACGGGCCCGGACATATACTGGCTTAAGCAGGGGGACATGTCTGGCACTGCAGGATCTGAGTCCCTGGCGGCGTAGTGTGTTACTGATGGTAGCTTTTGTTACGTTGGTCCCAGCTCTCTGCAGGTCATTCACTAGGTCCCCCCATGTGGTCCTGGGATTTTTGCTCACCGTTCTTGTGATCATTTTGACCCCACGGGTTGAGATCTTGCGTGGAGCCCAGATCGAGGGAGATTATTAGTGGTCTTGTATGTCTTCCATTTTCTAATTATTGCTCCCACAGTTGATTTGTTCACACCAAGCTGCTTGCCTATTGCAGATTCAGTCTTCCCAGCCTGGTGCAGGTCTACAGTTTTGTTTCTGGTGTCCTTCGACAGCTCTTTGGTCTTCACCATAGTGGAGTTTGGAGTGTGACTGTTTGAGGTTGTGGACAGGTGTCTTTTATACTGATAACAAGTTCAAACAGGTGCCATTGATACAGGTAATGAGTGCAGGACAGAGGAGACTCTTAAAAAAGAAGGTACAGGTCTGTGAGAGCCAGAAATCTTGCTTGTTTGTAGGTGACCAAATACTTATTTTCCACCATAATTTGCAAATAAATTCTTTCCAAATCAGCCAATGTGATTGTCTGGATTTTTTTTCTCATTTTGTCTCTCATAGTCAAGGTCTACCTATGATGCCAATTACAGGCCTCTCTCATCTTTTTAAGTGGGAGAACTTGCACAATTGGTGGCTGACTAAATACTTTTTTGCCCCACTGTGTCTGTGTGTGTCTGTGTATATATTTATTAGATATAGATATATAACAAGCATACTGATCGGAATGGCTGTGTTACGCACAGGCATTCCGAGCAGTGTGCCCGAGCTGACAGGGAGGAAGACTGCTTGTAAACAACCCAGTGATTGACATCCGTGGCCGCGAATGGCATCGGGGGAAGGGTGCGTGTGCCCCCCACCTGGAAGTGCAAAATCACACACACACACACACACACTTGATTTTGCGCACCTGTGCAGCCGTGTAGCAGTATATCTGCAGTGGCAGGTAAGCAGCTAATGTCTAAAACGCTGGCAACAAAAGTTGAGTACACCCCTAAGTGAAAAATGTCCAAATTGGGCCCAAAGTGTTAATATTTTGTGTGGCCACCATTATTTTCCAGCACTGCCTTAACCCTCTTGGGCATGGAGTTCACCAGAGCTTCACAGGTTGCCACTGGAGTCCTCTTCCATGACGACATCACAGAGCTGGTGGATGTTAGAGACCTTGCGCTCCTTCGCCTTCCGTTTGAAGATGCCCCACAGATGCTCAATAGGGTTTAGGTCTGGAGACATGCTTGGGCAGTCCATCACTTTTACCCTCAGCTTCTTTAGCAAGGCAGTGGTCATCTTGGAGGTGTGTTTGGGGTCATTATGTTGGAATACTGCCCAGTGGCCCAGTTTCCAAAAGGGAGGGGATCATGCTCTGCTTCAGTATGTCACAGTGCATGTTGGCATTCATGGTTCCCTCAATGAACTGTAGCTCCCCAATGCCGGCAACACTCATTCACACTTGAGACCTTGTAACACTGAGTCACATGACACTGGGGAGGGAAAATAGCTAACTGGGCCCAATTTGTACATTTTCCCTTAGGGGTGTACTCACTTTTGTTGCCAGCGGTTTAGACATTAATGGCGGTGTGGAGTTATTTTTAGAGGACAGCAAATTTACACTGTTATACAAGGTGTACACTCACTACTTTACATTGTAGCAAAGTGTCATTTCTTCAGTGTTGTCACATGAAAAGATCTAAAAATATTCACAAAAATGTGAGGCGTGGACTCACTTCTGTGAGATACTGTATATATGAACCCCCTGCTTACCCTATGGGACTATAATACCAATAGCACGCTTTGAGATGGAAATAAACATGTGTTAGATCAAGGAGTTTATCAGAATAGCACTATTGATAAAGATTCATGGATGTATTTGAATACCAACCTTCTATGCCCTGCCTAAGGTGTACAAGTCTTTAAGTACTCCCCCAGGTCGCCCTATTGTCTCTAGCCTTACTGAAAATGCCAGTTGTCTGGTAGATAAGCATTTACTTCCTCATGTTAGTCCCTTTTCTCTTTTGTCAAAGATACAATTGACCTTTTAAAAAGACATTTCCAGTCGTTCTTGGCTGTATGGGAATCTATGCTGACGGTATCTTAACATGCGCAGTGACATGACGGGCATCAGCACCCAGCCGATTATGTCACACGCCAGCCGGGTGGAATGTATTTAATGGCCGATGGGGTTGGAGGTGGTTTCTTGGCCACATGGTCTACGCTTGAACATTAAGGCATATTAGGATTTGGAAACTTGGCTGTACCATCATGGATTTATTGTTCAGTAATGTAGCTATTGTGTCTTATTAAGTAATAGCTTTTTTCTTCCCCTGAAGCCCAGGCTGGCAAAACATGTCAGGAAGTATCATTTGTACACCGCAGTAAACAGTCAAGTGTTCTGTGATTGTCAAGTCTGTTGTAACCGCTTATATTAAATGTAGTTTTACTGATTATTATTATTATTATTATTATTATACAGTATTTATAAAGCGCCAATCGTTCGCTCAGCGCTGTACATTACAATGGGAGACAATACATGAGACAGTACAGTAACAATACAATGCGATACACGAGGGTTCGAGGGCCCTGCTCCTTGGAGCTTACAATCTAGGAGGGGAGGGATAGTGGTACAGGAGGAAAAGCTGTGGGGGATGGAGTGGTAGGAAGAGTAGAGATCAGCAATTAGCAGGGGGCGGGGTAGGCTTCCCTGAAGAGGTGGGTTTTCAGGGTGCGCCTAAAGGAGAGGAGAGTAGGTAATATAGGTGTATAACATCTATAAACATTATATAGGAAAAGCAAACCTGTCATAACATGAACTATCCATTACTTATCTTTCGGAAAGGTAAAGTTCAAATATTTTAGTAACCCCCTTTATCTCAATATATACATCCAGAGTGCACTGCTGGTGAAAATATTTCCTCCAAAAATGTCACGCCATATATGACAATTAAAGTCTGCAGAGGGCGGAATCCTGGCAGAATCAGATGGTAGAATGTGGCGGAATCAGATTCAGAATATTAGTACAGACGGCACAGCACAGCTCAGTGGTTTGGGACTCACGCTAACTCAGCCTTTAGTTTAACCCCTTTCTGCCGGCGCCTCCCGGCCCTTTAAGAGTTCCAGAAGCCAGAAGGTGGGGTTTACAGACCATGTGACCGCCGTGACGTGTCGTCACGGCGGTCACATGATTGGGAAAGGTCCCGATCGAAAGAGCAGACCGGGCCCTTTCCGTGACTACCAGACATGTGGGCTGGGAGCGTGCAGGGCGCGTGCTCTCAGCACATGTTGTTTGCTAATTACAGACAAATGAGCGGCCGCTTGGCGTCTAGGCCCAGACGCCAGAAGGCCGCACATTTGTGTGCGGCCCGGCGTAAAGGGGTACTGATAATAAACTGTGAAAATTTTTTAAAGAAATATTTCTAATTATTGTTGTGCACCTTTAAAATCCCACAACCTATCCTTATCTGTATGTATTTATATAGGGATGTGGTGCAACATGGTGACTATCAACCACTCATCATATTTCTAATTTTCATGGCTTCAGATTAGGACAATAATTTAACATCAATTCAGTTAAGCATTTATGTTCAGAATTGCCACTGCGACGTGTAACAACTTCACATTCCATTTGAAGAAAAAATGTAAACTGTAGACTGCTAATCAACAGATCTGGCAATAAACAAGACCAAATAAACTGCACAACTAGAAAGCACTCTGCATGTCATTTCCTGGAGGAAATGTTAGGAGCCAGTCAACTTGAATAACCAAGGCCTGCAATCAATTTGAAGCCTGCCTTCTCTAGTCACGGTAAATTCAATTCTAAGGACAAACAGCCTTATTCCATAAAGGAACACTTACATATGAATTTACCCATCACGAAAGAATTATACAGTATCTAGGCTTGATTAGATCAGCTGACTTTTTTTTTTTCAAAAAACGTTGTTAGTTGCTCAACTGTCATGAGTGATTTTTTTTTTCAAAGGCTTACAAAAGGCAAACATGTTATACTGACCTACTCTGTGCAATGGTTTTGCAGAGGAACCTTGATCCTCCTTTTCTGGGGGTCCCTTGCTGGATAACTTGGCTCCACCTCTTCAGAGAGTGCCCTCCCCATTGGAAGCCGGGCACTTGTGTGGGCTTGATCCCATGCCAGGTTGCCTGCCTCTATAGACACAGACAGTGCGTCTTGGCCCCACACCAGGATAGGATTGACTGCAGCAGGAGCCAATGGCTCCCACTGCTATCAACCAGCCCTGTGAGGGAGCAGGAGGGGAGAGAGCAGGGAGAGAGGAGAGAAAAAAATCACCCACCTACTGAACGACAGACTGGATGTCGCTCCATTTCCTCAAATTGAACCTTTCCAAAACAGAGCTCCCGATTTTCCCCCCAGCCTGTGCCCCCCTCTCCATCACGACCAACAACGCCACCATCAGTCCAACCCCACAAGCCAAAGTCCTAGGTGTCACTCTAGACTCAATCCTGTCCTTCCAACCCCATGTCCAATCATTGGCAAACTCATGCAGGCTCCACCTCTGCAACATCTCCAAAATACATTCGTTCCTAACCCCAGACACTACTAAACAACTCGTTCACTCCCTTATCTCACGTCTGGACTACTGCAACTCCCTTCTCTCTGGCCTACCTCATCGCAGACTATCCCCGCTTCAGTGTATCCTGAACTCAGCGGCCAGACTCATCCACCTTACCAACCGCTCCGCTTCTGCCACCCCCCTCTAATTCCCTTTACTGGCTCCCGATTGCCCAACGCATTAAATTCAAACTACTAAATACAGACATACAAAGCCATTCATAATGCTGCCCCAAACTACCTCACCGACCTGATACCTAAATACCACCCAACCCGTAATAGTCGCTCCTCACAAGACCTCCTTTCTAGATCCCTGGTCTCCACCTCCCACGCCCGACTACAGGACTTCTCCAGGACTTCCCCCATCCTCTGGAACTCAGGACCCCAATCCATCAGACTGTCACCTACCCTCCTCACCTTTAGGTGAACCCTGAAAACCCATCTCATCAGGGAAGCCTTCCCCGCCCTCACCTAACAACCGATCTCCTCCACTCCTCCCACCACTCCATCCCCCACAGCCACCTGTACCACTATCCCCTCCCTCCTAGACTAAGCTCAAAAGAGCAGGGCCCTTGAATCCCTCGTTTTTTGTTTCGTTACTGTATGGTCTCATGTTCTGTCCCCCACTATAATGTACAGTGCTGAGCAAACCTTTTAGCGCTATATACTGTATAATAATAATAAAAATAATAATAATACAATAGATCTCAAATTACCCTACCTAACAAGCCACATGTGGTGGCAACACACAACTAGTGTCCAAATAGGAGACAGGCTTTAACAAGATGGCTGCGATTCCACAGAGGAAACCATTTTTTGCCAGTACTCAGACTTTGCTGTAAACCTCAGTTTACACAGATGAACCGCATACGAAGTTGCACAGGAATTACACAGCATTCACGTGATTTAGTGTGGTGCAACTTGAGCCCAATCATTTTGGATAGGCTCAACATTTCATTGCACCAACGATGTGCATGCACCAATATTGGAGCAGCACTGCAACCAGATCGCATGGTCATTTTGTCCCATGCGATCCAGTGCAGGCAAATGCAGTGCATTTGCGACCTGCATTTGGGGTGTTAAAATTGCACTGACACCTACTGCAGATCGCAAGGGCAGTGTAATCTGAATGTAGTGCTGGACATGTGCATCGATAGCCTAGGTTCACACTAGAATGTGGGGTGGGAAACCTGCAAAGTGTTGGTTCACACAAGAGATTTCTGATGTAATTTGAGTGGCAAAAGAATCACACAAGGGAAATCACATTTTCTTTTTTTCCCCAGTGGCGCCTGTTCACATCAATGCAACTGTGCAGTAGAATTATGGAAAAGTTTCCTGTGCTACTTTGTGTGATTTCAGTGTTTTAGCTCCATAAAATATGCTAACCACATCCAAAGTCACATCAAAGTCGCACTACATAAATCGTACTGAAAACTGTATCAAAAATGCATTGCAGTAGTGTGAACCAAGCCCAAGTTGGCACATGTACTGCACTCCCGACAGCAATACACATGCTACCTGAGATACCCTGAAGCAACAAGTAGCCAGACAAGTCAGAATCTAGAAAGAGCAGTGCACTACCATTAAAAACCTAGAACATGGCTATAGGAAAAGAGGTGCAATCTACAAGCGGTTTCAAAGAAATATCTATATACTGACAATGACTGCTCATATAGTACACATAGCCACTTGTAGCCTCCACATCAACATCAAAGCTACAAGATGGAATCAAATAAGAATTACTGGAACAAACCAAAATCAGGAATCCACAGAAACTACATGTGGCACTAAAGAACCAATCTCAAAGCAAAATAGTATCCTGTATGGTCGTAAATAAGTAATTAAAAGTGGTATTAAACTCCAAATTGTAACATACTGCAGCTTACCAATCATTAATTTTTCCGTGTTTTCACATGTTAATCTGCTTAGTAACATCTGAAGTAGAGCGCCCCCACTCTGGATGAATCATCAGCACAGGGCACAGCACATAGCAGCACTGTCAGGCTGGGGGCAAGAGTGTAGTGTTAAATTTACTAGCAGATTCAAATACACTAACAAATTGAAGCCAAACTCGAGCTCACATTTTATAATTGGTTACAGCAGGGTTTTATTTTTTTTAGGATAAAGGTTTTACATGAATAAAAGCTGATCACTATGGACATCACAGCTAAGAAATGGTAAACTGCAATATAATTCAGATTTTCTTTTTTTTTGGGGGGGGGGGGGGGGGGGGAGGGGTTACCACTTAAAGCATCCCATACTGCTAGAAGATTCCTTTTGATACATTCGCCTCAAGCTTACTCATCAACAGGTTGACACAATCAGAGGCTGGCCACAATGATGCATTTTACACAGATTTAAAAAGACAAGTCATGATTACAAAGTTGACATTACAAGGTACCTGCATTTATTATTTCAGGCATAAATATAGCACCGACAATTTACACAGCACTTTACATATCGTACATTCACATCAGTCCCTGCCCTCAAAGAGCTTATGATCTAAAGTCCCTATGTCATATGCATGCACACACATATTAGGGACAATTTAGACAGCAGCCAATTACCCACCTGTATGTCTTTGTAGTGTGGGAAAAAACAGATTTCCCAGAGGAAACCCACACAAGCACAGGGTGAACTAGCAAACCCCATGCAGTTCTGGTTTAGCTTCTGGGTTTGTAAGCTTCCAAGTCATGCAGGGTAAGCCGTCACAGACGTACCACACAAAGTACAGTCCATTTGGAGTTCTGACACAAACAAATCCTACTGTGCCCGAGTACATTTATGTAGGTTGCGGATGTATATGCACTGCAAGATGGGCCAGACATCCTGATTAGGTTTCAGGTTAACATTTACGTTCGGCACAGATTGTGTCAGGAAACAAGGAAGGCAATCCAGAGCATAGTCCATTCTCCCAGTAAAAAGGTTACTTTAATAAAAGGAATAAAGAGAGTCATGGACGGGTTTAAGCAGGTAAACATATAATCCATCATAAAATTATAACTACAGGATTGCCAATTACAAATGTACAAATATGTCTATTTGGCATAGGCTGGACAGCTCCGGCTTGTATTTTGGGTTGGAAGCTACCAGAAACCACCAACCTGAGCTCATGACAAGCCAGCAAGTGTCAGGTGACCTCCGATTTTCTGACATAAGAGTCAGGCTCAGGAAACGTAACGTTAGGGCAGCATAATATTGAAACATTATAGAAAATTATACTAAGGGCTTGTTAAAACCACATGCAGTGAGAAGCATTTTTAAAGTGAAGCACCACCCAAAAGCAAAAGTTCTTCTCTGCTCCTGTTTGGGCAATGGCACTTTTGGGGGAAGGGAGGAAGCAGATACCTGATTTTGACAGGTACCCGCACCCATTTCTGCTCCAACCGCCTACACAATCAGAAGTTCTCCCCCCCCCCCCCACTGCCCGCAGTCTTCTGGGACATGCAACAGGTCCCAGGGGACTGTGGGACCATTCAAAATGTGCAGCGCGGCTAGCAGCTGCAAAGTGGGCACCCCGCTGTGAAGCTGCAAGCTATCACAGCAGGGTATCCATAGTTGACATGCTGGTGCTGGGGGAAGAAACCGCTGAGTGCGTCACTGGATTGTGAGCAGGGCTGCAGTTAGAAACCAGGGTGCCCCATACAGCCAAGCTTACAAGCCCCCCTGAAATTTATTTATTTTTTTTAAAGTTTACTATGCTTCAGTTGAGTTAACACAGTGAATGATTGGTACAAATCAATCATTGTGTTCATTCAGGAATGAAAGGGGCTAGTAAATGTGACCCTTCCCCCACTCTCCATCCTGAAGGATCCTATTGTGTGCTTGCAGCGGCCGCTGGCAAGGAGAGAAGGGAAGCCAAAAGCACCGAGAGTGGAGGCACACAGGGGGACAATTACTGGAACAGATCCCCTGTATGGCTTTCTCTGCAGCAGCTGAAAGTCAGTGGGAGGGAGAGCTGAAGAAGCCAGCTTTCAGCTGCTGCACAGAGCCATACAGGGAATCTGCTCCAGTAATAGCCCCCACCCACCCCAAGCTGAACACCTTCCCTACCACATTCAATTCACCCAGCTGCCTGGGCCCTTCTGCTGGCTTGAGCCCCATACCAGAAGACAGGTGGTACCCCTTTATCAACAGCCCTGATCGTGGGACAGGTGAGTGGCTGTTTATTAAAGTCAACTGCTACAATTTTTGTAGCTGTTGACTTAAATTTTTTATACAGGAGACTGGAGCTTTAAAAAAAAACAGAAAAAAAAAATGTGCATGTCAGAGAGTCTACGTTATACCATTTCAGGGCTTTCCCAATTCTCTTGAATAACCAGACTTCAGCTACAAGATTAAATAAGGCTGGTTGACATGGGTTACTGCGGTTTGTATGCTGAACTTTGACTTGTTAAATGTGTTTGATAAAATTGAAGACTAGGTTCACACCTATGCATTTTTTGGGAACGCACAGCAGTCCATGTAACATGATTTCTTATGGGACACGCTCACATCTCCGCATTTTCACCCAGTGTGTTTTCTGGAAATGGTCAGGGACTTTTTTAAATGCAAAACGTTGCGTTTTTGCTTCTATAGACTTCAATAGAGACGCTGCAGAAAAGCATGTAGTGCGTTTCTGACACGTTTAAATCAGCCTAGCAACAAGGAAAAATTATTTTTTTTTTAAATGTATAAAAAAAATGCAGCAAAATATGTCAAAAATACAAAACACACTGCAAAACTGGATCAAAACACAAACTGCATAGGTGTGAACGCAGCCTAAATAAACACTACCATAAAGACATCTGGAAAAGGGCAGTAAACATAACCTAAGGCCTCTTGAACAAGTGAGCTCACCGAGTCGTTACCCCATCCTGCACGAGTGTGGAATTTTTAATTAAAAACTACTTGTCCAGGGACTAAATCTGGGTCCCAATCTACTTGTCCAGATAAAAAAAATATATATATATAAATTTTAAACCAAAACCGTATTTAAATCCAAGGTAAGAAAAAAAAAAAAAAAAAAAAAAAAAAGGGAAGGGAAGGGGCTTTATGGCAACGTTTAGTTTTTGTAACATTGCGATGTATATCTCCTCCTGCCTATCTCCTGCACTGCACCCAAGGACTAGCAAGGAGGAGAGAGACCCTCGGACACAGCAGAGTAAAGAGCTGATGACGTTGGCTCTGTCATGTGATCAGCTGTGTCCAATCACAGCTTATCGCATGTAAACAAGGAAATGCCGGTTATCGGCAGTCCTCTCCGCACGCTGACAGTGCGTGAGGAGAGCCGGAAACCGGCATTCCTCAGAGGGTACATCTACACTGATCATCAGGGCACTGATCAGTGTAGCCCCATCAGTGCCACCTGTCAGTGCCCATCAACGCACAATGCCACACAGTGCAGCCTAACAGTGTCCGTCAGTGCCGCCTAACAGAGCCATATATGAGTGCTGCCTGTCAATGCCCACAAGTGATACCTTTCAATGCCACCATCAGTGCCACCTAATTAGCCACATCAATGGAGAAAATCAAGGAGAAAATAGTGAATTACAAAATTTTATAACAGAAACGAAGAAAAAAAACCTTTTTTCTTCAAACTTTTCAGTCTTTTTTTAGTTTGTTTAGCAAAAAATAAAAAAACCCAGTGGTGATTAAATACCACCAAAAGAAAGCTCTGTCTCAAAAAAAAAAAAAAAAAAAGACAAAAAAACTTGTTTGGGTACAGTGTTACACACCCGTGCAATTGTCAAAGTGCGACAGCGCAGAAAGCTGAAAATTAGCCTGGGCAGGAAGGGGGTAAAAGTGCCTGGTAGGCAAGTGGTTAAAAAAAAATAATTTTAGGCTTGAAAAATTACAGAAAATACCCAAACATTATATATTTTCTGAGGGCAAAGACCCTGGAGAATAAAATAGTGGAAGTTCCAATTTTTTATGTCGCATAATATTACTGCAAAAGGTCTAGGAAACATAAAATGTCAGTAAAAAATACACTCAAAATTAATTTGAGGGCACAAAAAAAAAAAAAAAAAAAAAAAAAAAAAAAATAGATTACCTTTTTTTTTTGGTAAAATACAAAGATGAGGTTCCACTGAGTAAATAGCTATCCAACAAGTCAAACCTTAAAATTTGCATGCACTCGTGAATTGGTGACAAACTTCAGTACCTTATATTTTCTATAGGCGATGCTTTTAAAGCCCCTTATAGGTCATCAGTATAGTGTTACGGAAGAGGTCTTAGTAGGTGCTGGAATTATTGCACTCATTCTGGCATGAGCGGCGATATGCAACATGTGTATCGCAATCGAGGTTTTCAAGTGTAGGCACAGCACGGGCTTTTACTTTAGTATATGTGAGGGTGGGGGGGGTCCTCAAATTTTTTTTTTTTTTTTACAAAATTCCCCTATGTGATGATTCTTTAATGAGACATCCAGGGTCTAAAAGACTCTGCATGTCTCCCCCTGTACTCCCCTAAATGTAATGCAGTGTACATCACACTGCATTACAATCTGTGCACAGGGACCTGGAAGTGACATCATAACGTCACTTCTGAGTCAGGACAAGGAGAGGGGAGCAGACGTGTTCGCTCTCCTTCCCACCCTGTAGCCACCTGCGCACATTGAGCTAGTCCCGGGCTCGCAGATGAGCAATTGGAGCCTGGGTGGAGGTTCACACATGGGGCGGATGGAGTTTTTCACTGTAGTGGGCTCTATGAAAGCAAAATTGGGCGGCAACCCTGACAGGTGAAAGTAAGCAGCAGGGCTAAAGGTTGAAAGGCTACCTGCCCAATGCCCAGAACTACATGTCCCAGGCATCGGACAAAACAAAATTCAACATCCCTGGCAGCAGAAAAATGCTAAATGCAGCAAAAACATGGGTAAGCGCAGTATAGCATTTAGAACTTGGACGTTTATGCAACTGATAGGCCAGAGTATTTCCCACTAACATGGATAAAGGACCAAGCACTAAACGCGGCTAGCGTTTAAATGCATTTACACGTGTGTCACATTTAGTGGTTTTTGCCCAAAAAAGTTCCTCTCCTGAACGCAATTATTCAGAAGAGGAATGTTTAACTGCCCCTAAACTCTGGTAAAAGCCTATGTGTACATGGCCACAAGCTTTTATTGAGTTGAGTCCAGGGGCTTTGGCAAAAAAAAAAAAAAAAAAAAAAAACCCCAAAAAAAACCCAAAAGTTACTAAACGTGAGCAGCAGTGTACATGAGGCCTTAGACTATTGATTACAAAACATTAAAAAGTTATGCCATGCTTCCTTCCAGGTAGAAGCTTTCAGTGCCCAAAAGATGATATTTTCACTGAACAGGGAAATAATTTGTCAAGGCTTAGCCCAGACATCAAATCCAGCTACCACAGTAAAACAAAATCAGGGAGGCACTCATACAGCCTCTTTGGCTGGAACATGTATGTCTGCTCATAGGCAGGACCAAAAAGTTAAAAAAAAAAATAGTTGAAAAACAGGATAATCAGGACACAGATGAAAAACAAATTTCACCAATACCTAATAAGTGGAAACAAACTCCTCACTTACACCTGTAATTCGCACTACAATACAATGTTTAGCTGGTTGTTGGTCACTAGCGTTCCTTTTAGTAGAAAACACAGCAAGCAATTAAATCAAAATTATAGTCTATTGTAAAGTGACTTGAAGCTTCTTAAAAAGGCATGCAGAAGAAAGTGAGCTCAAATACATCAGAATGATATGCTGAGAGCCAAAAAGGCAAACAGCTCCCCCCTTCCCCCCAATTTTGGATAACCCATGCCAGTTTAATGGGTTAGATTTTAGAAGAGCCATAATATGAAAAAGATTTACATAACCACGTGCAGCACATATGATGTCCTGTATTTTTTTTTTTTTTTTTAAACCACAAGCCTACAGGGCACTTGTACCCCCTTCTTGCCCAGGCCAATTTCCAGCTTTCAGCGCTGTTGCACTTTGAATGACAATTGCACGGTCATACAACACTGTATCCATATGAAATTTTTATCTTTTTGTGACAGATAGAGCTTTATTTTGGTGGTATTTAATCACCTCTGGGTTTTTTATTTTTTCTTAAACCAAAAACCACTGAAAATTTTGAAAAACAAAAAATCAGTGTACATGCCCCCTCCACGGAATGCCGATTACCGGCTCTCCTCTCCTCTCAAGCGGTCAGCTTGACAGCTCAAAAGGAGAGAAATGCCGATAACCAATATTTTCCTGTTTACATGTGATCAGCTGTGATTGGACACAGCTGATCACATGACCGAGCCAACATCTTCGGCTCTTGCCGTGGATCGGTGATCCGCTGTGTCCGAGGGACACAGCGCACCGATCGCCCGCGCTCCAGGAGCTGTGCATGCATGGTTAGACTGACGTCCTCCCAGAACGAGTGAACCACCTTGTGTCCGTCATATTACTATATGGCAGGCGGGAGGTGGTTAATTTCACCTACGATTCACTGTGTTGTAAAAGCCAGCCGATTAGCCACTGGAATTGCTTTTACAGGCAAACATGGCCCCGACCCCCCCCCCCCCCCCCGCCTAACGGCACCCCTCTGTGCCCTCCCATGTGATCAGGGAGCAGGAGAAGCAATCTGGTGGTGGCCATAGAGCTGCCCATAGACATGGACAGGATGGTTCCGGGCCATCTATATGATCCTAGGAGGCTGGAAGTGACGTCAGCTCTGGCAAAACTAAAGACTGCCATTCTTTGCGGGAAAGCCTGAGATAAAATTAGATTTAAAAAAAAAAAAAATTGATTTCATGCTTTCCAGCAAAGAGGAGAGATGTGGAATCTTATAGACTGTAGATCTCTCTACAAAAAGAGGACTTGTCATGCCTTATTCCTATTACAAGACATGCTTAGAATTCTTGTAATAGGGGAAAAAAAAAAAAATAGTAATGAAAAAGAAATTAAAAAAGGATCAGTTCAAAAAAAATAAATGAATAAAAATTTTAAAAAGAAAAAAAATAAATAAATTTAGAGGCCCTGCCCCCTTGTGCTCGCACCCAGAAGTGAACGCATACATAGGCAGTGCCCGCATATGCAAACTGTTAGAAGCACATGTGTGGTATGCATAAAAATGTGTATTTTTTACATAAACAATTGTTTGCAAAAAACTGCTGCACAAATACAGTACGATGTCAAAAAAGTTGCAATGACTGCCATTTTATTCTCTAGGGTCTCTGCTAAAAATATATTGAGTCATTTTCTATCAAAAATACTGACATGTAGAAGTGAAATGCCAAAATTGTCCTGGCCTGGGTGGGAAGTAGTTTAATATAAAATGTATTTATGTATTGATTTTGCTACTTGATAGTTTGAGGGACATCTAAGGGCCCGTTCACACTAGGAACATCATGTGAAGCACAGGAATGCTGTGTGGTTCCTGTGAGATTCACATTTAGTTCTGCTCAATGCAATTTCAGTGCAAAATGAGTAGGACGAAACTGCACCGCACCAAAATTAGTGCATGCACTACTTTTTGGAATAGTGCTGTGACCAGATTGCATAGTACTTTTGAACCACGCGATCTGGTGCAGGCAAACGCACTGCGATCTGCGTTTGGGGTGTTAACTTTGTATTGACATCTGCAGCAGATTGCAAGGACACATTCTAACTTTACACAGTTATTCGAATGAAGTTTATTTTCCTAGTTCTGTGAAATTGTTTTTCCCCTTGAGCAGATTCTTTGAAACGGAGGCTCCTGGAAAGCCATTTACCTCCCAAGTTCCTTTTTTTTGCCATTTGCGTCTCCCAAGGGGGTGATTTGACTTCACTTCTTGTCCCACAGGCACAACAGCAAGTGAAAGTAATCCCTCCAAAATGGTCACCAGTGTCACTAGAACTAGCAACCCCACTGGAAGATTTCCCCTCTACTCCTGTTCTGGTGGCAACTCAAAATTTGGGATTTTGTTTTACTTTCATGCTCCATGATAAATGGAAAACAGAACATAAGAGGGTGAAGACCGCAATAAAACATGACAGGTGTTCTAATCCATCTCCACTCTATCCGAAAAAATATTTAAAAAAATTGCCGTTACATAGTTAGTCCGGCTGAAAAAAAAAAAAACAAAAACAAAAATCCATCCAGTTCAACCATAGAAAAAAATAAGTTATAATCCTATACCCACAGTTGATCCAGAGGAAGGCAAAAAAAAAAAAAAAATAAAAAAAAAAAAACCCCAGCAAAGCATGATCCAATTTGCTCCTGCTGGGAAAAAAAAAGTTCCTTCCTGATCCCCCGAGAGGCAATTGGATATTCGCTGGATCAACTTTACCTATGTTAGTATCCAGTTATATTCTGAGTATCTATGAAAGAATCCAGGCCTTTTTTGAAACAATCCACTGAGCTAACCAGAACCAACTCTCGAGGGAGTCTATTCCACATTTTCACAGCTCTCACTGTGAAGAAACCTTTCCGTGTTTGGAGATTACATTTCTTTTCCTCCAGACGTAAAGAGTGCCCCCTTGTCCTCTGTGATGACCTCAGGGTGAATAGCGCCTTTAGTTCTACTTTAAACTTTTCAAAAAGATAAAGATTTTACCTAAGGAAACCGAAAGCTTTGAATAACATCTTGCAAGTATCTGACCCATATACTGCTACGTAGCAAATGGCATCACACACGTGCCTCTCACACACATACAATTAAAACCCACCAGCTGCCAGAAACCATTTTAGCTATGGTGACTGACAAACTCCTCATGGTCAAGGCCGAGCCTCTTTCCTTTACAAGAGTAGCAAGTCTAATATTAAAAATTCTTACCCAAAACAACATGCCAACCCTGCAACACATTCTTACAAGCTCACACATAGAATCTGGCTTCCAAATACACGGACAAGATGCCTTGAAGAGGGTTAAATAAAGACTTACACAATTAGGACTGAAGACTTAGCATCACCATTCACTCCAAAAGGAGGATGACAGTAAAAGCAATTGCTCACAGCAGGGGTCTGTTCAATGGGCACTAGAATTCGTCTGCTGATCTAAGCCACAAGCATTCAGTGATCACACTGACATCTGCCTTGCGAGTTTACAGAGCAGAGCTGCAGCAAATGTTGCCATACAATGGACCACATGTGCTGGACACAAGGAGCTCTTTATAGGGCAGAAGCTACAACTGTCACTTTTAGACGGAGCTGCTGGTGTTAACCCCTCATGTATCACAGCACACCTGCAAGAATTAACCAAGTTGTCCCGCAGGAGGGCAAATACACAAACTGCGGAGCTTGTAAATCCAGGACTAAATATTTACGATTGAAGAGATTTATACACTTTACTCCCGTGTGTGACCTTTTCATTTAAAATCTGAAATACTGATAAGTCATTTCTTTTAAAAGCAAAAGGCGTCATTACCAAACATAAATCAGAACCTAACACTGTATATAAAAAAAAAAAAAAACCCCACACACCCACCCACCCACAATGTTACAAGTAGAATGCCCTATAGCTCAGAAACGGACTCAAAAACTGAATCAGATTGCCCCTGGATACACAAAATAACCGCACGAGGCTGGCACAACATACCATTCCTATTACTTTAAAAATGTCCAATGAATTTGCTACTCAGGCCTCCTATCTGGAGCTGCGCTGAAGCTTTCAGAGAGCAGAAGCTTTACAAAACATAATATAAGCAGCATAGCAACAATGAGAGATCATTCAACTATTTATAACTTGCTACGATCAGTGTGAAGAAACAGCACATGAAGCAGCACTGAAGGAGGACAGAAAGCACACAAGCAAACCTAGCTTTCCAGGTTCCTGAAGCCTCTGCGACACATGTTCTGGGGGAATGAAATCACACCGCTACATGCCGAGTCCCTGCACATCCAGCTGTGGTGGTGGGAAAAAGAGGAAGTTTGCAAGTTGACAGTATTTGCTATTCCACACTGCTGCAAGATCCCAAAATGGCTTCCCTATCTCAACAAAGCCTGAAGGATCAGCCTAATCTGATACTCCCACTCCACAGTTCAGCCTGTCCGTCTGAGCCACGCTTCAAACCGATTGGATGACTGCAATGCAAGGACAGCCCACAAGCCTAACTTAACCATTTACGTACCGTGCATAGTAGAAAGCAATGCCAGTCCTGTCTGCATGAATATCACTTGTTAATTGCAAGTACTTTGATTAAAGGGATTTGAAGAAACTGAATAGGAAATGACAGCCCTGCAGGACAGGAGCATTGCAATAGGTTTAGCTGATAAATACAAGTTACAGCTGATGGCTGCATTCTGGATTTAAAAGAACACAAAAATGCAAGATGAGAATTTGATGTTATGCTGTTCAGGAGCATAATAAATTGTGTTTACTAAAGAAATAAAATGAAAACGCAGCTAAGACTTTATTAACCACTTGCCTACCGGGCACTTATAACCCCTTCCTGTCCAGGCCGATTTTCAGCTTTCAGCGCTGTCGCACTTTGAATGACAATTGCGGGGTCATGCAACACTGTACCCATATGAAATATTTATCATTTTTTGAGACTGAGAGCTTTCTTTTGGTGGTATTTAACCACCTCTGGGTTTTTCATTTTTTGCTAAACAAACCAAAAACTGAATTTTGAAAAAAAAACAAAAAACACGTTTTAGGTTTTTGTTATAAAATTTTGTAAATAAGTGATTTTTCTCCTTCACCAATGTGCGCTGAGGCTGCAGTGATGGGCACCGATAGGTGGCAGTGATGGACATTGACACGCATCACTGATTGGCACTGAAAGGCAGCACTCATATGGCACTGACAGGTGGCTCAGATGGGCACTGATATGTTGCACTGATGTGCACTGGTAGGCACTGATATGAGGCATTGATGAGGCACTGGCAGGTGGCATTGATGAGGCACTGACAGCTGGCATTGATGGACACTGACAGCTGGCACTGCTGGGGCTACACTGATCATCAGTGCCCTGATGAGCAGTGTATATGTCCTCTCTGAGGAATGCCGATTACCGGCTCTCCTGCATGCTGACAGCTCGTGAAGAAAGATAACCAGCATTTCCCTATTTACATGCGATCAGCTGTGATTGGACACAGTGCACCACCGATCGCCGTGCTGCGCGCTCCCGGAGTCGTGCACACATGGTTAGAGTGGGAGGACTTCATATGACGTCCTCCCAGAACGAAAGAACCGCCTTGCACTCGTCATTTCCTTATATGGCGGGCGGGAAGCGGTTAAAAAAAAAAAACATGCTTTTCAAGCACATTGAGGTTTTTTACCCTTTTTATGCGTTTTACTTTTTTTTTTGGCCAATAGGAAAGTATGACTGTTCTGTTCATGTAGTGTCTCTCTGGTACTCAAGTAGTATCAAAGTCGCATCAAAGTAGTGCAGGAACCTTCATGTGTCCTTTCACAAGTGGGGAAAAAAAAATAATGCCTAGTACCAGTTAGAACTCACCAACCAGGGTGTAAAGCCCGATCTCTGGCTGCTATTTCCATTATGAAATAAATCCAACAATCTTAAAACATGCAGCTGCAGATGTGCACATAGATGTTAACAGCAGATATACAAACTTATCATCCACACACAGCCAAGAATGTGCAGACTGGAGACAGGACCAGCTGGTAATAGACCGTACCGGTACCAATGTGTGTACTGCAGATATTCTCACAGCACAACTATAAACATCTGAACTGAAACGAAGCACAGTCATAAAGTCACATACTTCATTCAACTGATAGAAAAAACAGGTACTTTGCATTGAAAACTATTAAGAGTACCTGTTTTTGTCTGTTATAACTGTTCTAAAAAAATTAGTTCTAAGAGAGAAAAAAAATAAATAAAAAAAAAAAATGCGTATTTCCAGAAATTTTCTAAATAAATAATATCATCACCCTTGCAGTAACAACCCCCCCCCCCCCCAGGGCACCTCGTTCGGGCACGGAGAAACACTGACAGGAATAGAAAAACTACCACAGAGCTCAATAGCGCCATGGTAGCTCATTGAGAAGTACAAGCCGACAGCCGCATAGGCTGTCAGGACTTATCTAGTTTTACATTCACAGAATTCTGTAAACGAATGACACCATCAGGTGGTCGGCGCCCCACACAGCCACGTTTTTTTTTTTTCAATAATGACAGCCAAGCAGGGGGGGGGGGGGATGGGAAGACTGGGGGGGTTTGGAGAAGGTAACCCACTAGCTGTCTCTCTATGGAGGTGAGTAGGCAGCAGCAACATGTTATATATTCCACCCAATAAAATAGGTGAAACATGTTCCCAAAGGTAAAGTTATCCTCTAAAGTGATTGTAAAGCTTACATTTTTTTTCCCCTAATAAAAAAAAAAAAAAAAAAAAAAAAAAAAAGAGAAGGTCATGCTAAGCTGCTTTGTGCAATGGTTTTGTACAGAGCTGCCCTGAACCTCCTCTTCTGTGCTCCGCTGCACACTTGCTATAGGGGCACTAGTGTGGGCCCAATCTTAAGCTGGGCTGTGTGCATCCATAGGACGCACACAGAGTTTCCAGCCCCACCTCACTGCTGCCGAGTTTCCTCTGAGAGGAAGAAGAGCTACTGCAGATGGGCACAGCACTGGATTGAGCTCAGGCAAGTGTTTATGGCATTAAAAAAAAACAAAAAAAAAAAAAAACATACTTACCAAGGTGGATGCAGCATCGGTCTGATGCTGCAACTGTCACCCAATGGCTCTAATGGTGAGAACTCAGCGATCACAAGACTGCTGAGTTCTCACAGCCACTCTGAGCAAACATCAGTGACTGTGCCCTCATACTCACAGGAGCGCTGGCCAGTGGAAGAGGGAGCAGCTGGCTCAGGCTCTCAGCAGATCACCGATAGGCTGACCCAGGTGCCGCTCCAGACTTTGGGCTGGATTTCGACTTTAAAGTCGGATCTTTCCCTGGGCTGGACCAGCCGATTGACTTCGGCCCGCTATCAGCTGAACACCGTTCACAGAAGTACACAATGAACTGCACTCCTGTGATCCACAAGAGAAGTACAAACAAAAGACCTTTGGCTGTATTTCTCCTTTAAGGTAAAAGAAAAAAACCCTTAATGGGGGGGCAGCATTACAAGGATACATTTTTTTTGCTCAAGATTCCTGGAGTTGAGATACAAGCGTCAGCAAATGGGGTATAAGTGGCTGCACGCAAACCATCCCCTGCTCATTGCTGGGTAGACAAACATTTTCCTGTTCTATTTATTTACTCTAGCGTAAGCCCACAAAAATCCAATCATTGGCTCATTTGGGTGACAACGCTGAACTGTTCTCATGTATGGATGCAATTAGGGTAAAGTGGTTGTAAAGCCTTACAATTTGTATATCCAGTAAAAAGTGACTGGCCTGAGGTGATACACAGATGAAACAACCCCCCCTATACAAGTTGTACCCGTTTATCTGAAGTATTTTTTCTACATCCATCAAAACCTAAAATTCATACAGCTTCTCTTAGCTTACAGAAAACAGGGGTGGAGAGCTGAAATTACACACAGCAGAGATCCGCGCAAAGAGCTCTTAGGGCCAGTTCACACTACATGCGTTTCAGTTGATTTTTTTTCTGCACCCAAAAAAAGGCACAAAAAAAACCAGAGTTGGACTTACCGGTAACTATTTCCAGGAGTCCTCCAGAACAGCCCAGGAGACAGTTTCTCCCACGGAACAGGAAACACAATACCCCACAGAGAATAAAAGTCGGTCCTCCAGGTTCCAGCCTCAGTAAACCCGAAGGACAGACCTCAAAAAAACAACTCAACATAGCATAACAATGCATCGGGCGGGAATCCGGCTGTACTGGAACACTCCTGGAAAAAGTTACCGTTACATCTAACTCTGGTTTTCCCCAAGTCGTCTTCCAGGACAGCCCATGAGAAGCAAGAACTTACCAACCTAGGGTGAGACCACTGCCTGGAGGACCTTATGCCCAAATGTGTGCTCCTGACTGTTCAGGAGATCCACCCGGTAGTGCTTGATAAATGTTGAGAAGCTTGACCAAGTTGCCGCCTTACAAATTAGATCCGGGGAAGCACCAGCTCTCTCTGCCCAGGACGTGGATAAGGCCCTAGTAGAATGTGCATTAATGAAAGGCACAAATAGCCCCCTCGTCTGGTAGCAACAAGAAATGGCTTGCTTGATCCATCTGGCAATAGTTTGCTTAGAAGTCTGAAATCCTTGACGTTTGCCAGCAAAGAGGATAAATAGAGCATCCTTCTGAATTGTTTGGATACTCCTAAATAATGCAAGAGACATTTTCTTATATCCATCCGACAGAAGGAAGGTAGCACAATGTCTTGTGACCTGTGAAAAGACGTGGCTACTTTTGGCAAAAAAACCCAGGTCTGTTTTCAGAATAATCCAGTCACCAAAAACACGCAAGAAAGGTTCTCTGATTGATAGAGCACGCAGCTCATTTATTCTATGAGCCATAGTGATAGCCATTAAAAACAAAAAAAACCCCAAAAAACCCCACAACCGTGTCTTCCACGGTAGTTTAATGTAAGCTTCTGTCAAAGGTTCAAAAAACGGACGGAAAGTCAACACCTGTAAAACTAAAGAAAGATCGCAAGAAGAGCAGGACTTCAAAAAGGCACCGGTCTCATTCTAGCCAATGACTTAAAGAAGCTGAAACAGAAAAGCTCCCAAAGCTGCTGCCTGTACCTTTATGGTGCTGAGAGATAGTCCTTTGTCTACTCCCTCCTGAAAGAAAACCAAGAACGTCTGAATGGAAGTCTCCATATGTCCCTTCATCATCTAAGAACTACATTTTTTCAAAATCTTAAAATAGATGGCTCTGGTAACTGGCTTACGATAGTTGATCAATGTCTGGACTACCCTATCTGAAAAAAAAAACTTCCCAGTTTTAACAACTGCTCCTCATGTACCTCGCCGAGAGGTTTAAACATGTCCAAGCCTGGACAATGAACTGGCCCGTGACAAAAGATCCTCCCTTTTTGGGAGAAACACTGGAGAGCAAACTGCAAACTGCTAGGGATTGCAGGAGGGCGAACCAAGGGTGCTTTGGCTCATCAGGATGAGTTTCAACTTCTCCAGCTGAAATTTTCATATTACTGCTGGGACTAGTCTAAAGGGGGAAAAGCGCAAGCTAGACTGTAGGGCACGGATGTTCCAGAGCATCCAAGGCCACTGCTGCATCCCCTGGATTCATAAAAAAAAAAAAAAAAAAAAAAAAAAAAAAAAATCACTGAACCTTCGCATTTGCTTGAGGTGCAAACAGGTCCATCTCCGGTTGGCCCCACATATCCGTGAGCCAAGAGAAAAGCTCTTCGGCCAGCGACCATTCCTCCTGGCACACCGCCTGACGACTGAGAAAATTGTCCAATATGTTTTGGGAACCCTTCAGTTGTAAGGCAGAAATTGATGCTAGAATGACCTCTGCTTGCATCACGATCCTCTTCACAATTGCCTGCAGTCGCAGACTTCTGCTTCCTCCCCGTTTGTTGATATAAGCCATAGTCATTCAGTTGTCTGACAGGATTTGTAAATGATGACCCTTCAATTGCACCTGAAAACTTATTTTCCACAGCCAAGAGTTCCCTTTGGTTTGAGGAATATCTGGCCTCCTCCCTTGACCACTGGTCCTGGGTGAACCTTTGTATGTGTGCCCCCCCAACCCCATGAGGAGGCATCTGTCGTTATCCTTTGGGAAACCAGCCAGATCCACTCTAGCCCCTTGAAGAGATGTGCCTCCGTTCTCCACCACAAAAGAGACTTCATGACTCTTCTCGGAAGGAGAACTCTGAGGTCTAAGGTATCCCTGGACCCATCCCAGGCTCTGAGCAAAAAATACTGTAGAGGCCTTTGGTGAAAATGGCCAAAGGTACTGCAGGAAAACACACCATCACGAGACATAATACTGCCAAAATCTCCCTCAGGGGAACCGGAAGATTTGATTACAGCTGCGCTACCAGATACGTCACTTTGTCTAGTTTGTCTGCAGGGAGAAATACGTTTTGAACTGTCGATTCTATGATGTACCCCAAGAATCTTATCAACTAACATGGCTCTGGATTCGATTTTTCCCAACTGATCATCCATCCTAGTGCTTAAATGGGTAAACTTTATATCTATCTACAACTGTTCTTCGCAGGGAGCCGCTAACAGGAGATCGCCTAAATAAGGAGATATCAAAATCTCAGTGGAGCCAGAGCTTCTTCCCGGACTTTGGAAAAAATCTGTGGGGCTGAAAACAGCCCGAAAGGGAGTGCTTTGCACTGCCAGTGCAGAACCTTCTCTTTCGACCTGATGACCAGTCTCAAGTACCACTGACAAGAGGGATGAATGGGTACATGAAGGTATGTATCCTCCAGATCCAAGGTCACCATAGAAGAACCCTGCCAAAGGATGTTCCTGAGAGTGTATATTGACTCCATACTAACATGTTTGTACTGTTCTGACTTGAGTCGTCACAAAGTCAGGATCAGGCAAAATTTGCTTGAGGGTCTTTTCACCATGAAAACATGAGAATAAAAACCCTAACCCCTCTCTCTTGTTTTGGAACTGGAACCAAGACCCTCTTGATCTACCATATCGCCTATTTGCAAGCACAATGCACTTGCCTTCTCCTGAACCCGAGGAGAATTTATGATCAAGAATCTTTGGGGGGGGGGGTCAAGGTATCGAATTCCAGCCTGTAACCCTGACTTTTCAGAAAGATAGATGGGCTGGAGGTGATAAACTCCTAAGCTGGGAGGAAGAAAGGAGTCATTGGGACTTAGAGGAGGGTTGAGGAGGATTAAACAAGATTCCTCCTTTAGCCTGACCTTTGTTGCCTGACCAACACTTCCTTGCGCTGGCCTCCATACCTTGTTCGGCTTGCTGCCTTTGGCCACAAAAAAGTTGCCTAAAACCCTGCTTTCTTAGAAGGGCTTATCAGGCGTACACTCTAGTATCTCCTGCAAACCGAGACCAAACAGGTTATTGTCATGCAAGGACCGTGTAAATGGCAGCACACACAATCAAGCCTTGGAGGCGGAATCACCAGACCAAGTTTTAAGTCAAAGTGATCTCCTAGCAGAGCTGATGATCTAGCTGCCATTCTTACTGCTTCTGCAGAAGAGTCTACTTAGAAACCAAACAGCTTTAAAAAGCATAGGGAAAGATGTTAAAATCTCTTCCCTGGATGTGCCACCACTTAGGGGAGGCTTCAGCCAAGCCAGCCAGAAGTCCAGATTTCTGGATAAACTTTTGAGGAAGGCCTCCACTTTCTTGTCCATAGCGTCCCTAAGGACTCCCATGTCCTCGGTCAGATTTTTTAGAAACCATTGATAAGGGTGCATCCAATTTAGGCTTCTTATTCCAGGGATGCTCAATCCCTTCCTTAAAGGGGAATCTTCTGAGGCTGAGAAAAAAAAAAAAAAAAAAAAGGCTTGTGTCCTGGTTTCTCTTCATTCCAATTCAATAGCCTCATTCAGAGATTTATGGACAGGAAAAACCTTGCACTTTTTACCCCGAAGACCCTCGTACATGTCTGGAGTCATGTCTGGAGGGCTGGGCCCTGTCTTCTAAATTCTAATGTTTCGTAAATGGCTTTCAGCTTTCTACTTCACCCAGAGAGAACTTGTATCTCAATGACCTAGCACCCGAGATCACTCCTTCCTCTGAAGATCTTCCCCTATCTTTGCTTTCCGAAGATGAGGAGTTCACCCCTGAAGCTCCGTCTAGGACCTCCCGCCTAGATTTAACCGATGTGCGGGTCTTGGCTGTAAAAGGGCTGGCTTCCTCTTGAGGAAAGAGGAGGTGGGGTAGGATTTTTAAAATCCTCCAACAGAGTCTAGAAGGAACTGAACATGGTTACCAACTCGTTCTTTACGAACGATAGCAATTTGACACAAGCTGAGGTAGAGTCCTCCTTGACAAGACTATTAATACAGAACCGACACAAGGGCTTGCTCCAAGTAGATCCCAATCTGGCTGCACAAACCGCACAATTTCTTCTCTTGGGGCCAGGGTCTGGACCCTTCTTCTGAGCTTTAGTCTGCAAAATAACAGCAGAAAATAAAAAGGACCCTGAGCCCCTATAAAACTTGCTAGACAACACACCCTGTGCTCTAATAAAAAAGGAGGAAATGTGCTTTGTCTGAAACAGCCTACCACCCAAGGAGCTGTATGCGACAGGATAAAATCTACACAGGCATACATGTGGGAGCCCTCCCCATTATATTTACCTGTGAGGAGCTGGTGCTTGCTTGCCCGGAATCAACCGCTAGAGGTGCAGCTGTGGGACATTCCAGCCTCTGCTGTTGAAGACCGCCGCACTAGCAGCCCAAATAGTCCGTCCTGCACCTTGGATGGGGATCGAAACCGGCATCACCCGCTGTGATGTCACTACAGCTTGTTACCAGCACAGAACTCAGAAGCCCCCCCCCCCCCCCCCCCGTGAGGATTAAGCCTGGGCAAGAGCCGAATACAGCCACCACTACTGCCCCAGGATGTGATCTCCAAATCACCAGGTAAAGCACCTCTTCCTCCACAGGCAGGGGGACCCTAGTCAAGAGATGCCACCACCGATCCGGTCCTCAGAAGGGACAGACTGTCGCAGCCTATCTCCAAAACATCCCTAAAGGAGAGTGCTGCAGGGCTAGAAGACAGGGATTCTCAAATGAAACGCTCCCCCCCCCCCCCCCAACAGAGCTTCCAACAAGCCCTGGGGAGAGGATTTTTCTTTATGGTTCCAGGAAACATGTTACCCCCATCCAGAGGACACACTAATGATGGAGGCTGGAGGACTTTTTATTCTCTTCAGAAAGTAGGTTATATGGTTGTCAAGGGCATAGTTCACATCAGTGCTTACAATTAAGTGAATTCCAGTTGCAGGAGAAAAAAAAAAAAAAAAAAAAAAAAAAAAAAAAAAAAAGGGAGAACAGGCTGCATTTTTCCTGCACAGAACTATACTGAAACTCTATAAAATGCATCAAAAACACACTGGACCGCACCAAAAATGCACTGGAATGCACTTGTCCCTACTTAAATTGCAGAAAAAGAGGAGGGAAAAAAAATGAACCAGAAAGCATCAAAAATGCACAGGACACGCTAAAAGCACATCGACCGCACATGCAGAAACGCATCTGGACTGCATTTCTATAGTGTGAACTGGCCCTTAGAGATAATTGGAGGGAGGGGCACACCCCCCCTTCACACAGCACACAGGAACAGAACTGAAGCTGTCAATTACAGGCTGTATGCTGGAGCTCCAACCCCCATCACCTTTTTTCTCTTGGCGTCAGGAAAACTTGTTTCACTGCTGATAGCAGGGGAACGAGGCAGCAGATAGAAATTAAATGTAGTGCTCTTAACTGAGACAAGTACACACTATAGAGGGATATGCTTTGTTCATATTTTATGCCTAATGTACAACCACTTTAAGGGGGACAGAAGCTTTCAGTGCCAAGGTTAGTGATTGGATCAAAGGTCAGGATTTTTTTTTTTTAATTAGTATCAGTGTCAGTTAGTGGCAGGATTAAAAAAAAAAAAAAAAAAAAAAAAAAAAAAAGCAAAAAAGGCACACTTATTTCTGGGTCGTACTACAGGTACAAACAACATACACATGTAGTATCGTTGAAATCATCAGGAGAAAAATTATTTTGGGTTGTTCTTTGGTGGTTGGTTATGGTAGTAGCAAGAAATATAGAACTACATTTTTTTTCTATTTTGAGTCAGTTTTCCTTTGATGAGTAAAAAAAAAAACAAAAAAAAAAACAAAAAAAAAACAAAAAAAAAAAAACACAGGATTGCTGGGAGGAAGGGGTACTGTACACCAATAAATGAATTTTACAGGTAAATAAAAAAATCCTCTTTCCCTCTCCTCATTTACAGGCAAGCCAAAGCTGTACAGCAAAAGTGACATCATTAGGGTTGAGGCAAGTTTACAATTTTGCCAGAGGTGCCTAAAAGGTCCACCTTTCTGACCATTTTTCATGTGTCGCTCAAATTTTATTTTTTAATTTACTGGCTCGGGGCTTTAGCCCTGGTTCGCACTATTTCAAAGTCACATGTCTGGACTTGGCAGATATCTGTGCGACTTCATGGACAGATGTCTATGCAAGTCACACCTGAAATCGCAAAAGATAGTTCAGGAACGACTTTCAAAATTGGAGCAACTTCGACACATTGCCAATAATAGGGTGCGACTTGTCAAGCGATTTGAAACTGTCAAATTGTGTAACAAGTCGCACCGATTATAACCAGGGCTTAATGTAAAAGTAATCTGGCCAGCTGTGGAGCCATCCGATCACTTTTACATGACCAGTGCACGTGACTGTCACCCCTGCATGCACCCGTATATGAAAACACATGCATGTATATGGCGATTGCACCACAAGTTATATATTGCCATCAATGACAGAGAGAGCAATCACTCTATGGCTATCATTTATGGTTTAATTGAAACCGATGAGCTGTAAAAGCATTTAAAGTTGAAAATTTTGGGTACTGTAATAGTATGTTCACCATTTAACAGGTGCATGCAGTTTTGAGGCCTATCACATTTGGTATTCATTTTCTCTACACTAACTCTTCCTTTATTTTGTACACAAAATTGTGTTTGTGTGTAACTTTTTTTTTCTTTAGGTATTATTTCCTAAAAATAAAGATTTGATAAACAGTTGCGCAAATATTTTGCAACATATACAACTACTCCACTTTCAGAAAAGATATAATGTTCTGGGATATTTAGTAATTTTATAGCCATATAAAATACAGCTTTTAACATGTTTTCAAAAAATGGAAAAAAAAAAAAAAAAAACACTCTAGAGTGAAAGTGGTTCATTTAAAAATTTAGAAGGAAGAAAAAAAATGTTTTCGTAATTTTTTTCTAATGCAACTTAAAAAATTTGCAGATATTCACACAAATATAAACTCAGCAAAGCTATCTGATGAAAGATATCCCAAAACCCGGAAATAAATCTTGCAATTATAAACTGAAGAAAAATGGAGCAGATGCAGCCAACAAAGTTAGGTGCAGTTTTTGTTAAAGCTGAAGTTTTTTTAGGTGCAGTTTTTGTTAAAGCTGAACTCAAGGAATTCAGCCACTTTGTAATATGTGCTCGCTTACTACAAGTGGAGTCCAACACGTTGTATGTCATCCGGAGGATTCATCTATTTAAAACTTCCGGTTAATGGACCTTCACCTTCTGTGAATAGGCAGCAGATGAAGATGCCATAAAAACTATCAGATGTAAATAAAAGAGATAAGTCCACTATAATCTGACATTCACCTTAAGAAGTGGTGTCACAACTTGAGTTGTATTAAAGCCCAAATATTACATCCCATACAAGTATAAAAAAAAAAAAAAAAAAGAAGGTACAAGCAAACATTATTAATATGTGTTGCGCTTTGATAATATTTTTACATTCACATGGGCATTCTGCAGATTTAACTGGTAGCTGTTCGATTATCTGTGGCAACTTCTGCACATACTTTCAGTGATCACTGCAGGTCCACAAAAATCAAACAAAACACGTTCCTTCAAAATTTAGTGCCAAAGGGTATCAGACTAAAGAAATACCTTGCTGCAGTACTCGCCTCCTCCTATCCAGCACGGTCCGCTACAGACTCACCTTTCGGTCCAGCGCTGCTGTCACAGCTTGAACAACACTCAGGTTTTTAATAAAGCTGGAAAAGGCAAACTCAGGCTCACTTCTGCAAGTGAAACCAATCAGCTTCCAGGTGTTATTGCCAAAGCTTAAACAAGCTGAGGTTAGGAGATGATTGGTTTTTTTGCAGAAGTGAGCCTGATTTTGCACTCTATTTACTAATAAGGCGGCTTCTGAAGGCAATTGGTTCAACTAGATTTTAGTTAGAGGTATCAGAATAAAAGGGAGATGAATACAAATGCATACTGCACTTTTCAGATATGCATTTGTAAAAAAATATTAAATGAATCTATCATTTTCCTTCGACTTCACAATTATGTGCCACTTTGTGTTGGTCTAGCACAGCAATGGGCAAACTACGGCCCGGCGGACCTTTTAATCCGGCCCGCGGAGCTAGGCTCCTCTCACAGTCCGCCCTGAAGACTGGTGTGGCATTAAAATCTGTCTCCTATGAGGATCTGTCCCCCTCGACGTATCTGCGCATGTGCCGGAGATCGCTGATCGGCTGCTAATGCCTGAAACTGGCACATGCGCAGATACGTCAAGGGGGACAGATCCTCATAGGAGACAGATTTTCATGCTACACCGGAACGGCGCGGGAAGACGGCGAGAGGAACGCGCGGAGCAAAGGTAAGTGAACTGACACAGGGGGGACTTGGGGACTTAATATGGGGGATGAATTACTCTATGGGGGGTGAATTACTCTATGGGGGGTGAATTACTATAGGGGGGGTGAATTACTATGCTTACTATGGGGGAATATTACTATACTTACTATGGATGACACATACACATCATTTATCTACTCTTGGTCCGGCCCCCGGGTCCAATATATGAACCCATTGCGGCCCTCAAGTCAAAAAGTTTGCCCACCCCTGGTCTAGCACATAAAATCCCAATAAAAAACATTTACGTTTTTGGTTTTAACATGATAAAATGTGGAAAATTTCAAGGGGAATTAATATTTTTTCAAGGCACTGTAAACCCCTCTGTGTCATGCTGGCCGCTGACCTTTGATGGTGGCCAAAGACCCCCCACACTGTAAAACACATTTCGTTAACTCAGCAATGAAAAACCAAAAATATTTAAACTCAACAAAACCAATGAATGCAGAGAACACTATTTAATGGTGAGTTTTAAAAAACCCTATTTAAAAAGCTCTGCTGTAGGTCTAATCCACTGGAACATCCCACATCAGGGCAATCAATAGGGCATCAAAACAAAACCAGACTAGCCTCAAAGAAAACAACACCAGCCAATCAAACTGCCTCCTGCAAAAAATGTTAGTGGATGTTGCCACATTCACCTTGCAAAACATATGAACTTATGACCAAGTGGCTGCCCTACAAACTTGAGGAATCTATGCTTCGTGGCAAAAAGGATGCCTATACACCAAACAGATCGCCTTCTAGCCACCTGTCAAGCTCCCTTTGAAAAGTGATCCACAACAGATTGCTCTGCAGAGGGCAATGCTAATGTAAATGAGCCCTAACAGCAGAAAGAGTCCAGGAATGAGGATGGGTCTGAGATCCTCAAAGCTGGCAAGAAGGAACAAGAGGATGGCAGACATGGTGATAAAGCCAGAAATGGTGTACAGGAATTGCACATTGGAGTGCCAAAAGTGCCCTAGATTGTCACAAATAGGCTAGTGGAAAGCGTCTATCCACACCATCTGTGACTGCCACCTCTGTCACCACTACACTCTGAGGCTCCATGTACACTGCAGCTGATAAACGCACGCTTAGGAGCTTTTCTGCGTTTATTTCAGCAGCCCCTGAACTCTCCCTAATGTTTTCCTATGTGTCCAAAAAAAACAACTGTAAACTCAACTGCCTGTAAACAACATAGTGTACATGAACGCATCAAACTTGCGTTCAGGAGTAGATTTCATCAGAGTTTCAAACGCTTGTAAACACGGCTAACTGCGTTTGGAAATTTTTTGTAACTCCCATTTCCAGATGCTGTCCAGAGCCTTTCATCATGCAAAATGCATGCAAAGCAATTTCCAGGTACTCAAATGGACCCGGTACACCATACGTTGAGGTTTCGCATGAAAGAATATATTTTAGACACTGCTGCAATAACTTCTGCACAGAAATGAGCTGGAACACATCCAAACAAAAAAAAAAAAAAAAAAAAAAAAAAAAAAAAAAAAAAAAAAAAAAGGACAGCTAATCTCAACAAATACTGCTCTCTCTGCTTCTGCTCTCTATTTCTCTCAAAATGTCTGAAATAGTTAATTTTTTTACGGTTTTTCAGTGCATTCTGGACATTTGGGAAGGTCTCCTGAGGTTATCTTAAAAAAAGCCTCTAAACACAAACGCTCATAAACGCACATAAGCGCAGTATGCAAACGTGGCTAACAGACATTTTTCAACCTACGTTTTCCAGCAGCCAGTTTCCATCGTTCAGAAGTGTCCGGTGTACATGGAGCCTGAGGGGTCAATAAACTAACACTTATCACATGCACTTTTTTTTTGTTCTGCTGGCATGGAGTCCCCCTTAAAATTCATGTCAGACCCTAGGGGCCAGGTATAGATTGTTGGAGAACCCCAAAGCTGTTCAACACGATTCCAGGTCCTTTGTTTAAATGTACCTGTTAGCAGTGACTCCCCCCACAAACAGCTGAATGAGCCATGCCGGGATGAGAGGCTGCTTATTAGAATGCCAGCAGATGTCAGCTCCCTGACAATCAGTATCCCTGAGTAGGAGCGGTTACATTTTAGCAGCGGTAGTAATGAGAATGTAACCTGGATTTGGGCTTTAACCACCACCCCAATGTACTGTGGACAGGCGGACGAGGAAAGCAAAGCGGCGTACCAGTATGTAGCTGCCTACTTCCAAGTTTAGGGCAAATGCATGCACGCCCCCAGCTGACACCCACTGTGATTGTGCACAGAGGGAGTCTGTCAGCAGGTCCCAGCCAGGACCTACCGATCGGCGGTGTACAATCACAGCCCAGAGCTGTGTTGTTCCCTCTGTACAAAGCTCTGTGATGAATGGCCTGTTTCTCATCCTGCTTTGCTTAACCATTTGCCTCCTGAGGATTTACCCTCCCCCCCAGGCCATTTTTTGCATTACAGCGCTCTGTTACTTTAACTGACAATTGTGCAGTCATGCAACGCTGCACCCAATTGAAGTTTACATCCTTTTTTGCCCCACGAACTGAGCTTTCTTTCAGTGGTATTTGATCGCCTGTGCATATTATTTTTTGCACTATAAGGAAAAAAAAAAGACAATTTTGAGGAAAAAAAAAAAAATTGACTTTTTGCTATTAAACATGTCCAGTAAAACTTTTTTTTTTTTTTTACAAGAATCAAATTTTGTCAAATGTATGCCAAAAGGTTTCCAAATGGCGGTATAGATACTGGAATTTTTTTTTTTTTTTTACACTAGTAATGGCAGCGACCGATCAGTGACTTATAGTGGGACTGCAGCAGGCATTTTGACACTGGCGGGAATTGACTTGGTGTCCCTGACATCCCCAGTGACACCAATACAGTGATCAGTGCAAAAAAAAAAAAAAAGCACTGACACTGTACTCATGATACTGGGCAGGAAGGGGTTAACACGAGGGATGATCAAAGGGTTAACTGTGTGCTGGGAGTATATTACTGGGGAGGTGTGTTGGTGCTTCACTGTAAGCTTGAGCCAACTGAGAGAACTGTTAGGAAACCTAGCCAACAAACAGAGGGATCAGATCTGTGCTCCTCAAACTGCTGAAGAAAATGAATTTACTGGTGCTGGATCTGGGGAAATCCTTGGATATGAGACAGTGAGTCCCTCTTACTGAAGGAAGCGTTGGTAGATTGGTAAGCCAGAATTCACTTACACAACACCCAGAGCATGAACTGCAATCATACTGTAGCTGCTCACTTGGAGAACTTACCTGTCCAGGTGGCCAGCAGTTTCTTCAATGGGCTATCAGGTGCTGGCGCCACCATCTTGACGAAGGGACACCTTGGGGCTTCACATCTGGTTTCCTACTGCACATGTGCAAAGCACACTGCACTTTGTGAATGGGTCACAGTCCTCAGACCTGTGAAGTGTCCAAGAAGGTAGTGGGGTAAGGAGGGGGGCCGAACTCCAGGGTCAATTCGCCGTGGTGAACTGAGCTGGAAGTGGATACCTGTCAAACTGCCCGACCACCCCCCCAAAAGTGGGTTGGGTGGATGACGAAAAGTGGAGCTTACCCTTTTGGGTAGAACTCGGCTTTGAGTTGAGAAGTTTGTGGTCAGTGAAGGACAGAGCAATGTTCTAATTTTAATGGATTGACGATGCTACCTTCCAAAGAAAAGATATTATAAGACCACCTTGGCTGAAGTGATGGTACATGGGACTTCGTGTAAGGGCCCAAAGGGAGGCACCATGAAGGACTTACAGGCCTAGTCCTATTGGGTCACAGGGATATCCAAGTAAAGGAGCAACCAGAAAGCACCAATCTCCAGCGATTTGAAGGAACTCTATTGATCCATATGGTCACAGCACTGGATCCTTCCTCACAGTTTGTAACACGTTTTTAAAAAAAATAGACTTTGTTGCTAGGTGCATTTTTACACAGAAACAAATGGTAATTTGCTGAAAAACAAAAAATAAAAATTTTTTTTTGCCATGTACTGCTAGTTGGAGGATACCGCTATCCAGAGTAAGGAATTTTGGGGGCAAAGACTTTGCAGCACTGTGAAACTCTCTGAAGCTGAAGCATTTTGCTCTCCGGAATACGAGTGGCTTCGCAGAGAAGCTGAAAATGTCAATTTCACTAGAAGTGAAGTTATCCTTTAAGCCAGTGGTTCTTAACCTGGGTTCGATCGAACCCCAGGGGTTCGGTGAGTCAGTCTCGCGGGTTCGGCGGAGGTGAAGACCCACACCTGACTCATATGATTCGTGCAGTAAATATTCATTATTATGCTTTTGTTTTTGTGTGAAAATCATGTTTTAATGGTTTTGTTCTTAACGGTTTTGTTCATTTTGTGCACCTATGTATAAATATATACCTAAATATATACCTATGTTTTGAATTTTAAAAATCATATTTTATTTTTCCAATTAAGAAGGGTTTGGTGAATGCGCATATGAAACTGGTGGGGTTCAGTACCTCCAACAAGGTTAAGAACCACTGCTTTAAGCCCTTCATCTTCTGGCACTAACCTGTCACCATTCCAACGCTACAATGCCAAGGCAGTAACAAATAGTGCAGCTGAATGAGAGAAGGCGGGGCTTAAAGGAAAACTTCACCTTTCGTGAATCTCCACCCAGAATAATACTTCAAGATATCTTTCCTCTAATTGGTCCCCGACTGGCTCCAGGACCATGTCAAAGGAAAGATCATTGGATTACGGCTGAAAGTATTACCACAAGTGGTCTGCACTCAGGGATGATGGTTTTCATGAACCCTTTGACTACTATAGTACGTTTATATAAACGTCTTGCCATTCAAGGGGTTAAATCAAACTCACAACTTCAGTAACTCATTAGCTTGGTAACGCTTTTTTCAGTCGGCTTCCAGCTTTCAAGTGATGACCTGGGAGGCTGTGGTGCTCCCCGACCACTTTTAAGGGTTTGCTTGAAAACCTGCAAGAATGAAACCATGATGTACGACATCTGAAATCTGCCCACCATGCATAAAGGCTAGCAGTGTCCCTAATTCTAGCCGTACGCTGCAACGTTCTGTTGTAAGCTGGTGGAAGGCTCCAGAATTTCCAACTACAGCATAAGTTCAATTGATTCACAGCGTCAAGTATAAACTGAAGCACTCTTGTTCCTGTGAAGTCAGTTTAGGTTGATCTCAACCCCAAATTCAGTCATTTGATCACTGAGTACAGGGAAATGGTTAAAGTAATGACTAGCAGAACACTGTAGTAAATAAGCGGACAAGACCGGCAAGTCCTCTGACATCCAGCAAGAAAGGGTCAGCAAGTCTTCTGTTGCCCAGCAAGCCCTGTGATGCCCAGCAAGCGCCAGCAAGTCCTCTGACACCCATTGAGCAAGGGGCAGCAAGTGTTCAATGACTGGCAAGTCCTCTGATGCCCAGCAAGCAAGGGCCAGCAAGTCCTCTGATGCTCAGCAACTCCAACGACTCCCAGCAAGTTCTTCAATGCCCAGCAAGCAAGAGCCAACAAGCCCACCTGTGGCCAGCAGTTCCACCGATGTCAAGCAGGTCCTCCCACGCCCAGCAAGAAAGGGCCGCCACGTTCTCCCACGCCCAGCAAGAAAGGGCCGCCACGTTCTCCCACGCCCAGCAAGAAAGGGCCGCCACGTTCTCCCACGCCCAGCAAGAAAGGGCCGCCACGTTCTCCCACGCCCAGCAAGAAAGGGCCGCCACGTTCTCCCACGCCCAGCAAGAAAGGGCCGCCACGTTCGCCCAGCAAGACAAGGCCCGCCAAGTTCTCCCACGCCCAGCAAAGCAAGGCCCGCCAAGTTCTCCCACGCCCAGCAAAGCAAGGCCCGCCAAGTTCTCCCACGCCCAGCAAAGCAAGGCCCGCCAAGTTCTCCCACGCCCAGCAAAGCAAGGCCCGCCAAGTTCTCCCACGCACAGCAAAGCAAGGCCCGCCAAGTTCTCCCACGCACAGCAAAGCAAGGCCCGCCAAGTTCTCCCACGCACAGCAAAGCAAGGCCCGCCAAGTTCTCCTACGCCCAGCAAAGCAAGGCCCGCCAAGTTCTCCCACGCCCAGCAAGGGCCAGAAAGCCAGCCAGCGCCCTGCAGTTCTGCCAACACTAAGCAAGTTCACCAATGCCCAGCAAGTAAGGGCCAGCAAGTCTGCCCACACCCAGCAAGAAGGGGCCGACAACTCCTATGATAGCCAGCAGGTAAGGGCTAGCAAGCAAGGACCACCACGTCTCCCACCACCTACCAAGGGAGGCACAGAATGCCAAGCCCAGCAAGTGAGGCCTAGTGTGTACTTTAGCACCCCAGTGTCTTGGATATGTCAGACTCCAGCCCCTCATACCGTACAGCACACAGCCGACCCCTTCCGCATCTCATACTCACCACGCCGGCCGCTCCGGTCTCCTCACAATGCGAAACACCTCCCCGGGTCAGTTACCGGTCACAGGGCGGAGCCAAGGGTGAGCCGCAGAGGCCGCTCTGTATAGAAATGTCGGTGACGTCATGACGCAGCTGGCGGGAAGCTGGTGAGGCAGTAGTGGAGTGGCGATGGACGGGGAAGAATGGTGACAGATTGCTGCCAAGGAACGCTTCCCATGCAGTACAATCACCTTCCAATGGAATGATGGAACGCTGCAGGATGATTCGTCTGTGTCCTCTGGGGACATAAATTGTTATTATGAACACCTTTTGGAATGTATTAAAGGAGAATATGAAAACCCAGATCTCTACAATTTCAGGGAAACCAATACAAGTCATTGTCATTTAAAAAGTCATTTTTACCACCTGTCTGCAGCTTTCATCAGAATACAGCCCAGCGCTCCTGTCATGGTGGTCCTTGTTCAGGCACTTCCTGCTGTAGGATGACAACGCTGTCCATGTTTCCTAGTTGTGCTGCAGAGTAGTCACCGTCATATGTCTTTTTGGTTGAGACTACAAGTGGTTGTTTTGGTGGCACACAGTGTGCAGATATTATCTGTTGTGAGACAAGAAGCAAGCTACAGGAGATCAGCGGCACTGAGATGTAACTAAGTATGAAACAAGGAGGAATGCAAACATTTTATTTAAAAAAGGCAATTGTTTACGTCACACAGCACTTCTGTAAACTGTATGCACCCGGGTGCTTGGCTAGAGACAGATGTTAGGACACGGTGCTGCAGTGCTCTCTGTGCTCCCAATGGAGTTCAGCTGAATGGGTTAACACTACCTGACCATCCACCAGGGGGAGCTGACAAGTAGAAGGAGCTCAAGATACTTTGTGGTTGGCTGCATTGAATCATGGGAGATGTGCTGCAGGAAATAAACTTTTCTATGGTAGTCTATGAACCATTGGACTACAATTCCCAATGCAAGTTGGGTACAAAGATAGAGTTGTATTTTCTCTGGCTGAATACGAAAGGATTTCCTCTTTGATATGAGGAGATTGAGGTGTGCACATGTGCTGAGGACCAGGCGCTTCAAGAAGGGAGCTGACATCTGAACACAGCTGGACCCCTGTTGCTGTATCGCTGGGACTGGTGCCTTTAACCTGTTGCTGCTTGCAGAGACTGAGCACGTAGGGACTGGCCATCTAACTAGCAGCATTACTTGCTGTGTGCAGGCTTTACTGGGATATACTCATGTGCACCACCATAAAGACTGGGTCCCAATGCTAGCTGGCTGAACTAGGACTAAAGACTGCTCACTCTGGTAGCTGCTTCACAAGAACCTTGACTACTGTCCATAGTAAGAGGTACCTCTTTAGGGAGTCTTAAATTTCATTACTGCCATTCATGTAAAGTACACTCTAAGGCAGGGGTGGGCAAACTTTTTGACTTGAGGGCCGCAATGGGTTCATATATTGGACCCGGGGGCTGGACCAAGAGTAGATGAATGATGTGTATGTGTCATCCATAGTAAGTATAGTAATATTCCCCCATAGTAAGCATAGTAAATTATCCCCCATATAGTAATTCATCCCCCATATAGTAATTCATCCCCCATATAGTAATTCATCCCCCATAGTAATTCATCCCCCATATTAATTCATCGCCATGGACGTTCTCAAGTTTCCAGGCAGAAAGAACGGTAAAAGTGCAGGCAGGGCACAGGACAAAGCACTCGGGACAAAATGTATGTGAAATGGTTTGATACAGTAATGTAATCCTAACAGATTACAGTGTATTGTGTGTATGTCATGTTTTTACTTTTTTGAATCTCTCTTACTGACGCTCGTAGGGAACAGAACCCAGAAGACGGATGCCGGCATCGGCCGGAGGACATCGAGGGATCGCAGGACCAGGTAGGGATCGGGGTATCGCAGGAAAAGCACAACAGTATAATCCCGAGTGTGGCTCGGGGTTATCGCTTTTGGTACTGTAAATCAACTCCGAGCCACAGTCGGTTACCACTAGGAAGGTTAAAGTGGTTGTAAAGGTAAACCGTTTTTAGCTTGATGCATTCTCTGCATTAAAGTAAGGAAACACTTTGAATAGTAGCGCCCCCCCCAAATACTCATCTGAGCCCAATCTCGGTCCCACACTATGCACAGCAGCTCCTGTCCTGGCTCTCACAGGCTTGCTTAAGAGCAGTGGAAGCCATTGGCTCCTGCTGCTGTCAGTCAAAACCTGTGGAAATAAAAGAAAGGCGCAGCGCTTAAAAATAAATGACTAAAAATGCACATATAAAAATTAAAAACTTAATGATGTGCCCACATAAAGTGACACAGTGCAAATCAGGTGTAAATAAATCTGAAATAAGGTGCTATATTGCGTGACAATCGTGAGCACTTGTTAGTGCTAAAATACACCACAGATAATGAGGTATAAAGTCCACAATTTAATAAAGGTGGAGATCCATCAAATGGTCTCAATCAGGTTATCAATATACTTCTAGTGGTCATTCAGGTGATGTGCCAGAGTTAGACATTAAGATTGTGTACTCACCAGATGCAAAATCATAATACGCATTTGTATTTATGATAAGTCAGCCGGATGTCCCCTTTAAGGATATCAACAGGATATTTATTCTGGCCATTAAAAAGAATGAACACTCAAGCGCTAAATGCGCCTAGAACTTAAAGTGGTTGTACAGGCTGAAGGTATGCATGAAGGACAACAAATTTCAGTGTGCAGCATCCCCCACAGCCCCCTCAATACGTACCTGAGCCCCATCGCAATGCAGCGATGTGAACAACAGCCTCGGCTGTCCCGGGTCTGTGCCTCCTCATTGGCTGAGACAGCAAGCAGAAGCCATTGGCTCCCGCTGCTGTCATTCACCGCTAGTCAGCCAATGAAGAGGGGGGGCGGGGCCAAGCTGCTGCTCCATGTGTGAATGGACACATGGAGTAGTGGGTGCCCCCATAGCAAGCTTCTTGCTGTGGGGGCACCCGACAGGAGGGAGGGGCCAGGAGAACCTGCGGGGGACCCGAGAAGAGGAGGATCTAGGCTGCTCTGTGCAAAACCACTGCATACAGTAGATAAGTATAGCATGTTTTTTTATTTTCCAAGAGAAAAAAAACTAACGTTTAGAATCACTTAAAGTGCATTCAGATGCATTTACCTGTGTTTAGGAGTGTCAGGCTTTTTTTTTTTGCTGCAAAACATTCCTCTCCTGCATGCAGGTTGGTTTTTCTGCCTCTAAACGCCTGTAAACACTTCTGTGTGCATGGACATGTGAGCTAACACAGATGGGCATTTAAGGGCAGAAAAATAAAAAACACTCAACACCCTGAAAAGCGGCGTTTTTGTGTATTTAAAGATTGGCTTAAAGATTGCACAATTTTCTTTCTTTCTGAAAGGAAAGAAAATTGCTCATCAGTATTGATGGGGGGAGGATGGGTATCCCTCCCACAGCACTGTTTAGCCTTCCATGTTGGCAGACCACAGTGATCACTGTTGGCAGTTATATCTACTGTCAGTGATTGCACTAAAAAAATCAGAGAGGCTGGTCATACTGAAGTTGATCAATGAATCGACTTCAGCACAACCAACCTGCCTATAGATGGATCAAATCTCGGCTGGTGACTGCTGAAACGACTGGGATTTGATCCATCTATGGCTGGTATAAGTGAACTTCCTGCATGCTTGCCCATCCAACTGCCCTGTGATGCCCTGCATAGAGAATTATTCACACTACATATCTGGCCTTCCTTGTTTCTTGTTGTTTCTTGGCAAAACAATTGACCTTGGAAATATAGTCACAAGACACCTGTGAACCCATATTCTTAAAGACTTGTTCAACAGTTCCTCATTCCAGGCTCATTCACCCAAACATTGCCATGATCATACAGGTTGAAGTGCTCACAGATTGTTGTCTTTTCTATGCATTGTTACTGTGGTGACAGTAGCTTAGCAGGTGGGCGGTGATAGTTGCTGGCTTGTAATTTTAGAATCAGGACTTCTAGTCAAGCTTTACTTTACTTTTGGTCTTTTCAAGGACTTTATTCCTGCAGCAGTCATTGTACAGTCAGCATTCATTTTCCAGCAGCAACAATGAACAGTCCTGGCTTCATTTTGGTATTGCTGACCATGTTGACAGTTGGGGCACAGGATCACCTACCTCCTGGAGTTGAGCGAAGTAAGTTGATTAATTTGTATTATTCAAATTTTTGGACACGGTTTTAAAGGTTTAGTCCATAAATTCGGTTTCAGGTGCAAGTAGATTGTATCATCCACTCTCTTTTATATCTCTGGGGCTCTGATGACAAGATCCCTACTCCTGAGATTACAGTCCCAACAAAGGTAACAGGACCACCATTAACGTTGTACCCTAAGAAAAGTTTTTTTTCTCCTATAGGCAACATTTCAGTCCTTCCAGACAATTGTTACGTTATATGAGTTCTTAGGTCTGTCCATCGCCGTCATCCAACACGGTAGTGTCACCATGATGGATCCATAACCATTGTAACATCGCTTTTTTTCTTCACTCTTCCTGTTACAGTTGGTTATAATTGTAAAATCACTGCTCAACCAGAATTAAACTTTAAGCAAAACTACTGTAAACCCATCAATTTAAAGTGAAATTAAACCTAAATCTAAAAATGATGACAGGTAGGATTTTTATGACAGAAGAGATCCTAAGCTAAGCATACATTTACGTAATGGCTCTGTGTTGTGATGATGTAACTCCCATGTGCATGTGCTGAAGTAACTTCACCATGACCTGGCCAGTGGCCAAGGAGTCAGAACCCAAAGGAAAGACAGGGAGAAGATGAAAGCACCCATCGCCAACTGGAGCACTGACAGTGCGGCTCTGGAGGAGAATGCTTACCAGGTACAGTGGTGAAAATAATTATTTGATCCCCTGCAGATTTTGTAAATTTGCCCAATTAGAAAGAAATTAAGGGTCTATCATTTTTATTATAGGTGTATTTTAAATGATAGAGACAGAATATCAACCAAAAATCCAGAAAGAAACACATATTACACATGCTATAAATTGTATCGCAGTTCAGTAAGTAAAATAAGTATTTGATCCCCAAGCAAAACATGACTTAGTACTTGGTGGAGAAACCCTTCTTGGCAAGCACAATGGTAAGACATTTCTTGTAGTTGGTTACCCCCTCAAAAAGTGTCAAATGTGGCAGCGGAGGGGAGGAGGAGACAAACAATGTTTCTTTATAAATTTAGGTCAAAATGTATACTGCTCCATTTATTTGGTAAACATAACCCATTACAGTGAATATTAATTAGTCTGAAAGTTATCAAGCCTACAAACTATGGGATATACAATATCTGTAAACTTTTTGGAAAGTAGACAGTCCAAGGTATTTAGTAAGAGGCATGGCAGGTGTTTTCAAGTTGTAATTGTCACCATTTTTTGTAAAATTAAGAAATGGAATAAAAAAAATTCTCATAATTTTTTTACATACTGTTACCAGTACAATACAGTACAGTGTCATCATATGACTGGTGTGGCGGTGATCAGGGATACTGACAGTATGTAAGGAAAAAAAGTTTAAATAATTTTTTAATTAAATATTTTAAACTTTTTTTTTTAACATTTTTTTTAATACTTTCATCAGGGTAGTTCAGTGCCACCATAGTGACATTGTACTACTCTTGGGGGTGATCAGGGATTTTTTTTTTACACTGTTATTGCTTATAACAGTGAAGTTCACTGTTACAAGAAATAGTTTTAGATGTCATGAATAGGTTAACATTTATGACAGCTTAGTTACTGTTGACATGCTGTGATTGGCTGCAGCTAATCACATGGTACAAGTAGCCAGGTACCATGTGATAGCTGTGGGCCAATCTCAGCATCCCAACAGTAATCGAGTTGTCATGAATGGAAACCCACTCATGGCAGTTTGCTTACATAAATATCATGTGATGGCTATTATTATTTTTATTATACAGGATTTATATGGCACCAACAGTTTGTTCAGCACTTTACAATATGATGGGAGTCAATACAAGAGGGATAGGAGGGCCCTGCTCCTTGGAGCTTACAATCTAAGAGCCTATGATTGGTTATAGTGATCACATGATACCCCGGCCACTCAAAGCGGCCTGGTACTGAGTGCTGTGATCACAGCGGTCACAGAACCACACAGTTGCGCATCACAGGGGGTGAGCGAATGTGCATTTGCCAGGCGACATACCAGTATATCACCCAGTATAGCTGTTCCACCCTTCCACAGTAAATGTACTGTTTGCAGGCGGCAAGTGGGCAGAGCAGTGCGCACATTACTTTTGGTGCAGTATATTGTGATTCAGCCCATTCAAAATGAAAATTGCATATAAATTGCGCAGGAACACGCAGCACAATAGTATCTGTCAAAATAGCATTCCAAAGATTGAGCTTGTAGGCTTACATGGGACTTCCATGATTACACATGGTGCTTTACTTCCCTCTGTTTGCTGGCTTATGACAACATCCTTAGCTGCTGCACTCCTGCCTCCATTAGCAGCAGGTATACTGGGCTCCTGTAGATATTTAAGTCTACAAGCTCAACCTTTGGAATGTCACCTGTGCTATTTTGACAGATACTGTTGCTGAGATACATATCTCTAATGCACAATATTGCTGTTCTTTTAACGGACACTGCCATTATTCCCTTGGTTGGTTTGAGACTTACAGGCAACAAGGGAGAGACTCTGCCAAGATAAATCCACCAATTTAATTAGATGTTCTCTAAGCTCTTTGGTGTTTTTGGATTATGGTACCTATTTCCACCACTCCAAGTGGTTTTCACTAATAGCAGCTGGAGATGACAATTTGGTTGGACTGTCTTATATACAATCTTTTTACAATACTGGACCTACTGCCGGACAAGTTTGTGCTATGTTAGCTGTGAACTGTATGCACAGAATATTTGGACATTCCAGCAGACTTACAGTTGGGAAAATAATTATTTGATATCCTGCAGACACCAAACAAACCATTGGTAACACAATACGCCGCCATGGATTGAAATCCTACAGTGCCCACAAAGTCCCCTTCTTCAAGAAGGCACAAGTACAGGCCCATCTGAAGTTTGCTAATGAACATCTAAATGATTCAGAGAAGGATTGGGAGAAAGTGTTGTTGTCAGATGAGACCAAAATTAAGCTCTTTGGCATTAACTCGACTTGCTGTGTTTGGAGGAAGAAGAATGCTGACTATGACCCTAAGAACATCATCCCTACAGTCAAGCATGGAGGTGGAAACATTGTGTTTGGGCTTGGGTGAGGACATCTGGATCCCTGGAGAGGTAAGTGTCTTTAACCACTCGACAACCAGGCTATAACCAAATGACGGCTACAGCGTGGTCGTCTAGTTCTAGGGCCCCTGGGGCACGCACCCATGGAGCTCTGTGATCATTTGGACGCAGATGATCACATGATGTGGTAAAGGGCCAATCACAGCGCCATTTTACTACATGATCAGCTATACCCAATGACACAGCTGAACACAATGTAAATACAGTTACCGGTTATCGGCTGCCCTTTCCTCATGCTGTCACAGTGTGAGGAGAGAGGAGAGCTGGTAATCAGCAAATCTATTCAAACATCTGAGGGCATCAGTGCAGCCTCAAGGGGACATTAGCGCAGTCCTAGAAGTGTCCAACAGTGCACTCCCAACCAGGGGCGGACTGACAACTCATGGGGCCCCTGGGCAATAGGGGATCATGGGGCCCCTGTGTCCTTGCCCAAACGCAAAAAAGCCTATGAAAAAGGTACCAGGGGCATCTCATAGGGCCCCCTACTGACCCCGGGCCCTCGGGCAGTGCCCTAGTTTCCAAATGATCAGTCCGCCACTGTTCCCAACAGTGTCCATCAGTGCCATCAGTCAGTGTCCATCAGTGCCGCCAGTCATTGCCGTCTATCAATGACATTCAGTACCGCCTATCAGTGCCCACCCATGCCGCATATCACTGCAGCCTCATCAGTGTCTCCTTGTCAGTGCCCATCAGTGCTGCCTATGAGTGCAGCCTCATCAATGCCACCTCATCAGTACCCATCAGTGCAGCCTCATCAATGCCACCTCATCAGTACCCATCAGTGCAGCCTCATCAGCACACATCAGTGAAGGAGAAAAATTACCTGTTTGCAAAATTTTATATCAGAAACTAAGAAAAAAATCATTGGTCTTTTTTATTTAACAAATAATACAAATAATAAAAAAACCCAGTGCTGAGTAAATACCACCAAAAGAAAGATCTATATTTCTCAATAAAAATTATATACACCAGTTTGGTCCTTTGATGTGCGTTTAACAGAAGGAAACCATGCTGCTGAAAACGCATGTAAATGCAATGCAGTACAAAAAAATTACATAATTGTTAAAAAATGTATAACAAACGTACTGCAAATGTATGTAAGCGCACATCTGGAACTGCAAACTGATTGTGCAGATTGCGGTGTGAAGGTCCCTTTATATACATTTAAAATACGTATATGTAAAAGAAGGTATCGGTTATATTTTTGTCACACCATGCGTTAGCCTTGTTCAAGCTAAAAACTGGTTCACGCTGGTGTGTGCGGTGCTTTTAGGTAAGTTGCCACTGAATTCTATGTAATGTTGTTTTGCTGCATCAAAGAAGCAGCAAGCAGAACTTTTTTTTTTTAAAGCACCACACCTAAAGCGCACATAAAATGCACAGGTGTGAACAGGGCCTAATAGCAAAAAAAAAAGGCAATGTATAGTCACTGATTTAAATGCGTTTTTTTAAATGGTACTATATGTGCAGCTCCCATTTGTTGCTATATAACCCTACCTACCATATTCCAATATCATCCTGTGACTTTTTGCACAAAGAGATCTTTCCAGTTAATCAAGTCTCATCTTATATAAACATTTATCCAGTGTCTGTAAATAAAAAGTTCCCACCGCAATAGCAAAAGTGTTAAAAAAAAAAAGCACACAGTCAACAATAACAGCACTTTTCTTTAATAGAGTGCTGAAGAATCTGTGTGAGGACCGGTTCACACTATAGAAACGCAGTCCAGATGCATTCTGGATGCATTTTTGCATGCACATTTTTGACGCATTCCAGTTAATTTTTTCCTCTTTTTCTTCAATTTAAATAGGGTCATGTGTGTTCCAGTGCACTTTTGGTGCATCTCAGTGCGTTCCGGTGTGTTTTCGATGCATTTTACCGCGCTCCAGTACAGTTCTGTCCAGAAAAAATGCAGCGTGTTCTACTTTTTTTTCTGCAACCGGAACTCACTGGAACTTCAAGCACTGATGTAAACTATGACATTGACAACCATATAACCTACTTTCTGTGCGTTTTGGATGCAGAGAAAAAGCAACTGAAATGCATGTAGTTTAAACTGGTCCTTAGGCTTTATTGGTGTCCCAGTTCAGCAGATTCTTCTCATTTCCTGTGTTGTCACCAGCATAACTCCAAACTTTCCTTTATTTGGAGGGACAGTCTCTCTTTTGGATGAAAATTCTTCTGTTCTTTCCTCTTCAGTTGTCCCTCTTTGCGGTCTGATATATTGACTTCTATACAAATTTTCTATTTCTTATTATTGTTATTTTTATTATGTTATCAGATGTTAGGTGGAGGAAGGATAGGCTTTCCTGAATGGATGAGTTTTCATAAATCTGAAGGCAGACAAAGTAGGAGATAGCTGTACAGGTTGGGGCAGTTCCAGAAGATGGGAGAGGCTTTGGAGTCCTAGAAGCAAGCATGGAAGGAGGTGACGAGGGAGCTAGAGAGCAGGAGGTCTTGGGTATTTAACTACTAAGCAAGGTATACTACACTAAACTTTTATAGTGGTACTAAACCACATAAAAAAAATCCAAACTGACCCCCCCGCCCCGGCGAACTCATGTCGCAATGTGCTATTATGCACTGTGCATACTAGTACATTATGACAAACTTACCTACAAAACGGGACCCTCCAGTGGCAAGCTGTCACAGAATCATGGCCGCAGCACAGCTCTCTCAATGGTTGGCATGCCATTACATCGCTGGCTTCTATACATGTAAATATCTTCTCTAGTGCACGTCTAGGAGATATCGACGATACCTACAGGTAAGCCTTATAGATGTACAAGTTATAGTCATACAAGATAAAAAGCGGAGTTTACTACCACGTTTAATACAACTTCTAAATCAACATAACTAGACTTGGGCTCCTTGGAAGCCGAAGGTTCTTCCAGAGGTTGTTAGGGGTTCCTTGAGCAATGAGAAATGTTTGCCTCTCTGATAAGTTGCCAGTGACACCAATGATATTTTTAGCCATCTGTCGATCTATCTAGCTTTTGTGGGTTTAAGCAATCATTTCTGTACATACAGTGAGGAACAGAAGTATTTGAACACCCTGCGATTTTGCAGGTTCTCCCACTTAGAAATCATGGAGGGGTTCTGAAATTCACATTGTAGGTGCATTCCCACTTTGAGAGACAGAATTAAAAAAAGAAATTCAGGAAATCACATTTTATGATTTTTAAAGAATTTATTTGTCTTGCACTGCTGAACATAAGTATTTGAACACCTAAGAAAAAGCAAGAATTCTGTCTCTCAAAGACCTGTTACTGTGCCTTTTAAAAAGTCCACCTCTACTCCACTCATTAATCTAACTTAGTAGCACCTGTCTGAGCTCTTTAAAGACACCTGTCCACCCCACACTCAGTCAGACGCCAACTACTACCATGGGCAAGACCACAGAGCTGTCAAAAGACACCAGAGACAAAATTGTGGACCTCCACCAGGCTGGAAAGGGCTACGGGGCAATTGCCAAGCAGCTTAGTGAAAATAGATCATCTGTTGGAGCAATTGTTAGAAAATGGAAGAGGCTAAAGACGACTGTCAGTCTCCCTCGGACTGGGGCTCCATGCAAAATCTCACCTCGTGGGGTATCACTGATGATAAGAAGGGTGAGGAATCAGCCCAGAACTACAAGTGAGGAGCTGGTCATTGACACCCCACAAGGGGTGTTCAAATACTTCTGTTCCTCACTGTATGTACAGAAATGATTGCTTAAACCCACAAAAGCTAGATAGATCGACAGATGGCTAAAAATATCATTGGTGTCATTGGCAACTTATCAGAGAGGCAAACATTTCTCATTGCTCAAGGAACCCCTAACAACCTCTGGAAGAACCTTCGGCTTCCAAGGAGCCCAAGTCTAGATATGTTGATTTAGAAGTTGTATTAAAAGTGGTAGTAAACTCCGCTTTTTATCTTGTATAACTATAACTTAACTGGGAATGCACCTACAATGTGAATTTCAGACCCCTCCATGATTTCTAAGTGGGAGAACTTGCAAAATCGCAGGGTGTTCAAATATCTCTGTTCCTCACTGTATAAGTTCCTGATGATCAGCATAATTGGAACATGGAAGGGATATGTCTTTTGCCTACCTACTCAAGGGTACTCAAAGGTGTTCTTCTTTTCCATCTCAGAGAATTGAGAGGTATGGTCACCATATTGGGAGAGGATGGTGCCCAAGGTGGCCATTGTTTTGTATGACAAGCAGGGTGGCCGGGCAGAGAGCTCAGTAACGCAGAGTCTGTGGTTTTACCAGGCCCAGCATTACTGAGTAGCCCTGAGGATGGAGTTTCTGGTAGTTCACTCCAGCCTCTGTGCCATCACACCCAGCTTCTTCAGACTTCTCTGCTCAATATGAATCAAAATATATGTTTTGTCTGAACTACTTAAACATCCAACCTGTATAACCAATAACCTGTAATTTATATTATATAATGACATTACACTTCCCCAATTGTAGCAGTTGTTATTGCTAATAAGCTACAATTATAATCGGTTGTAAAATATTCTGCTTATATTTTTGTCATCTTTATTTATGTGAAGTCTTTATATCTGAATTAGTATAAATAGTGATTATCTATTTATCATTTCTGTATTACTGTGTACCCAACCCATCCTAACATTTATACATTAAAATAATAACCCAGGGAGAGTGCGCATGCGCGGCCGCCGGGATCGGATGTCCCGGCATTAGCTCCGCACATCTCCGGCACTGACAGCAGCCCATAAAAGGGCATAGTGCCGCTTCACCCCCGGGGCCCCCCCCTGCCTATCTCCGGATCTCGGGCACCTGTCACTATGCCCGGCAAGTCGGCGATTAAGAGCCGTGGAGGCTCCCAGCTGCGGCTCCCTGCGGGGACTGGGAGGACCAAGATGGCGGCCGGATCGGCGCCCGCGGCTCATGGGGTCTCCTCTGCCTCTCCTACAGCAGCACCTCTCCCTCGGAGAGAGAAGATGGGCTCCTCGTCCCACGCTGGGCCAGGGAGGACTACAGCAGCATCGCTAGGTGGGGTGAGTGACTTCCTGCAGCCCCCCCAGTCATCCTCCAGCCCTGTGCCACTAGAGTCCCAGGCTTCGGCCTGTCCATTGAGCCGTGACTCCCCTGCATCCTCGCCCTTGAGCAGCGACATAGCTGCCATTTTTTCAAGCCAGCATAGCGGTCCAGATCCCGCTGATGACAGCCCGGCTTCCTCGCCAACGATTCCTCCTGACCCGCCTCTATACTCTTGTGATGCGACTTTGATAGCTCGATTCGCAGATTTGCTGCAACGCGAATTAGACAGAGCTACCTCAAAATTGGCGGCGGATTTAAAGCAGGATTTTCAGGCCTTGGGCCACCGTTTAGACTGTATTGAGGCTAAAGTTGATGCGACAGTCCAAAGTATCTCCCAAAATTCTAACATGATCACCGACTTGCAAGATCGCCTGGAGGAGGCGTATTCTAAAATTGATGACCTGGAGAATCGGGCTAGGCGATACAATTTTCGCATTCGAGGTCTTCCTGAGTCGGTTAAGGAGCTTACTAGCTGCGCACATACCCTCATGCGGTCCGCTATGCCTGCAATTGATGATCTTCATCTTGAGATTGATCGCATTCACCGGGCATTGATCCCCCCCCGGCAAGGGGGGCCTCCTAGAGATATCATCGTCAAGCCTCATTTTTTTCAGGTTAAGGAAGCGGTTATGCGGTTTGGCAGGGAGAATCCGGATATAGAGCTTGCAGGGCACAAGGTACAAATCTTTGCTGATGTTTCGTCGGCCACTATCCAGAGGCGGCGCTCCCTCAAGCCACTTCTTTCTCACTTGGTTCAAAAGGGCATTAAATATCGCTGGGCCTACCCTTTTCGTCTGCAGTTCACTCTTAATGGGAAATCCTATGGGTTTACTACATTCCAGGATGGCGAGGAGTTGCTGCTTCAGCTGGGTATTATATCTCGCAGTCCGACGTCCCATTCTCCCACGGGATCGGCTTCTCGACCTCCGCCGCTCCAGCCTTTGTGGACTACTCCATCGTCTAAGAAGAAGGGGTCCCGGAATCCGCCCGGGTGGACTTCTTGAACTTTTGTGTTCTTTTGGGGACTTTTCGCTGGAATATGTTCGTTTATGGCGGCCTTTCTGTGGCTCTTCGGAGCATTGGCCGCTGTTGTTATATTGGTTTGGGGGGATGGGCTGGGGGTGGGACTTAGGATGTTAATTACATTTGTTTGCTGAATATCATTTCAGTGGCTCTAATTGCTTTGTTTTTTTGTTTAATGCACTGTGCGTTTGATTTATTGTTATTGGGTTGTAACTGCTGTTCGTGCCGGAGAGTGTCTTTGCGCTCTCCCTGATTGGAAGACTCTTCCCCGGGAATGTTTCTCTGGGCAGACCTATTCCACCGCAGGGCTATTGCTCTGTATTTCCTGGTACATTGTTTCCTTCATTTTCTGATACTGTTTTGTGTACCGCGGTCACTTGGCATTTGGACTTTTGTGATCCGAATGTTCTCTTTTTTTTTTTCTGTTTTTTTTCTGTCTTTTTTCTTTTTGTTGTTTTCTGATTTTTTGGGGGGTCAGCTGGCGACATTTAGGGACTTATAGGGATCTTCTTACTTTTAAGGAACGAGGGGTCTTTATTCTGCTTAGTTCCATAATTATTTGTCATGTCTTCCGTACGGTCCACTAGCGGAGAAATTCGCTTCCTTTCTCATAATGTTCAGGGGTTCAATTCCCCATCCAAACGTATACAGGCTTTCAGCTCATACTACTCCCTTGGGGCGGATATAGTTGCCTTACAGGAGACTCATTTTCCACCCTCCTTCTCTCCACGTTATATTCATAAAAATTACCCTCTCTGCTTTTTTGCTAATGCCACAGAGAAAAAGCGGGGGGTGGCCCTTTGCTTTTCTCGTCGAGTGTCCTTTGTTGACTCTAAAATTATCCGGGACAAGGAGGGGAGATATCTTTTGGTGAAAGGCCACTTGGGAGGCGACCTTATCACTTTTATAATTTATTATACCCCCAATACCAATCAGGTTGAATTTTTCCAATCTTTGCTAAGTACTCTGGTAGGAGAATTTGAGGGTGACGTTATTCTAGCTGGTGACTCTAATTTAGCATTGGATCAGACTCTGGATCGTTCCCAAACCGCCACGCTTCAACCTCCTTCTAGACGGAGCCGTAAATTGGCTCAACTTTTATATCGCTATGATCTTATTGATGCATGGAGGGAGGCTAATCCTACTTCCCGAGACTACTCCCACTACTCCAGGGCTCATGATAGTTATTCTCGCATTGACCATATTTTTCTTCATACATATTCACTCCCCAAACTTGTCACTGCTAAAATCTTTTCCACGCCCTGGTCTGACCACGACCCAGTTTCTATCACCTTTTCGTCCGAGACTCTTGGTAAGACGGCTTTTCATTGGCGTCTTAATGACTCTATTTTGGGTAATCCATCTCATTGTCGGGAAATTTCATCGCACCTACAAATGTTTTTTGATTTTAATAAAGCAGAGGACACGAACCCGGCGATTAATTGGGCAGCTCATAAGGCCTCAGTCAGGGGCTATATTATTCAACTCTCTTCTCGTTTAAAAAAAGCCCGAACTGACCTACTTGCTACTAAAACTCAGTTATATATTGACCTGGTTGCTCAACATAAACATCATCCCAGTTCTGATTTGTTACTTAAACTTGACCAGGCCCGACTGGAACTTAATTTATGTCTTACTACCACTGCGGATAAACAACTTCGTTGGTCTAATCATAAATTCTTTACGTGGAGGGACAGACCTGGCACCTTGTTGGCACGCAAGCTGACTCCTAGACACTCCCAGACGGCCCTCCCCAAGCTCAGACTGGACAATGGTTCGTTATCCCAGGACCCGGGTAAGATCCTCCACAAATTTCAGTCTTTTTACTCTCAGCTTTATAGTTCGCCCACGGGGGGCTGTTCTTCTTCCTCTCTGGAGGCTTTTTTGGAGTCTATCTCCTTTTCCCCCCTCCAGGAGGCACATAGGGAGCTAATGGAACAACCTATCTCCTGTGAAGAGGTTGGGAATGCGGTGAAATCCCTGGCCTCTCACAAGGCCCCGGGACCGGATGGTCTTCCTAATACTTACTATAAAGCTTTCCCGGACATTCTGATACCCCATATGGCCCTGTACTTTAATTATTTGCGGGAGGGGGGTGTGGTTCTCCCAGAGGAAAATAAGGCATTCATTAGTGTCATTCCCAAGCCTTTCAAGGATGCCGCTATGGTCTCCAATTACCGGCCTATTTCTTTAATTAATTGTGATTTAAAGATTCTTACTAAAATCCTGGCCTTACGGCTCCATAATTTCTTGGCCTTATACATTCATGATGACCAATCAGGATTCATAAGTGGTCGACAAACATCGGACCAAATTAGGCGGACTATAGCTTTGCTGTCAGCTGTGCAGTCCAATTGGGATGGATCGTCGCAAAGGGATGTTTTTCTACTGTCACTGGATATTCAGAAGGCATTCGACAGTCTGTCCTGGGATTATTTGTTTAAAACGTTGGACAGGTTTGGGTTTGGCCCTTATTTTACGACGTTGTTGCGGGCCCTCTATTCTACCCCGTCAGCTCAGGTATCCATTCGTGGTCATAAATCAGTTCCTTTTTCGATAGAGCGAGGAACTAGACAGGGATGTCCTCTTTCTCCGTTGCTCTTTGCATTGGCGATGGAACCTCTTGCGATTGCTATTCGCGCTGATTCCTCTATATCGGGTGTTATCTGTGGTCAAAGGGTTCATAAATGTGCCCTATTTGCCGATGATGTTCTTATGTATATATCTGATCCTCGAACGTCTCTACCTGGTTTCTTCCATCTGTTTCATCGTTTTTCTGAGGTCTCCGGTCTTACGCTCAACTCCTCTAAAACTGTTGCTTTGAATATCTCTTTACCCGATTCAGAGGTTCGCTACTGCCGGGAAAACTTTGCTTTTCAGTGGGCTCCTGGTTCTCTCCCCTATCTGGGGATTCTTCTTACGAAATCTGTATCGACGCTATACCAGGCCAACTATATCCCGCTTTTCAAGCGACTTAAGAATGACTTATTAGCCTGGCAGGATCTTTCTCTTTCCTGGTTCGGTAGAATTAATTCTATTAAAATGACCTTCCTACCTAGATTATTATACTATTTTAGGACGTTACCAATTTTGATTCCCAAACGAGAACTAGTCTTCCTGCAGGCTGCAGTCTCCAGATTTGTTTGGAGGGGAAAGCGCCCTAGGCTGAACAAATCTACCTTGTTTTCTTTGAAGAGGCATGGTGGTTTGGGACTCCCTAATCTTTTCGCATATTTTCAGGCGGCCCAAATAGCACAATTATCTTGTACTACGGCCAGGGGATATGTCCCCCAATGGGTTGGGATTGAGGCTCTTTCGTGCCGTCCATATGCTATTGGTACTCTCATGTGGCTTCCCAATAGATTGCGCCCTCCTATTTTGTGTCCTACTCTATCTTATTCATTGTCAGTGTGGGATAGATGGCGAGCTCGTAAACCTTTTTTCTCTCCGCATACTCCGTTGGCTCCGGTGTTTGGTAATCCTGAGTTTGTTCCGGGTTTGTCTTTCGCGGGGTTCCAATGGTGGATTAATAAGGGTTTGCTACGTATTGGTGATTATTTAGATGGGGTTCGCCCTCGGTCTCGTCAGTATTTTGTGAATTTTTGTGGGATGCCTCGTGGAGAGATATTTCGTTACCATCAACTTCGCTCTTTTATTGATAGCAAACTTAGACTACTCACAGAACCTTGTGCGCTTACTTCCCTCGAGGTCTCCTGTGGGGCGAGTGGGGTAATGCGGGGTCGCTTGTCCATTGTTTATGCTTTGTTGGTTGATCCTCTAACAAAATTGTCTTACATGACTTTATGGGAACGGGATTTAAATAGTTCATTGGATTTGGATACCTGGCGGACGGCGGCCCATGCCTTATCGAAGATTTCGATTAACACTGATCTTGTTGAATCTAATTACAAGACGCTACTTCGGTGGTATTTGGTCCCTGCTCGCCTAGCCATTATGTATCCTTCCGTTTCTTCTGCCTGTTTCCGACGCTGTGGTCAAGAGGGTACTATGTTCCATGTCTGGTGGAAATGCCCAGTCGTGAGTAGGTTCTGGATCCGCATATTTAATTTTCTTTACTCAGTGACAGGAATTAATATCCGTAGATCGCCGGAAGTAGCCTTGTTTAATATACTACCCTCTGATGTTCCCAAAGGATCGATTAAACTAATTGTATATATCTTATTGGCGGCTCGCATTACTATAGCTAGGAGTTGGAAGCAATCTTTGATCCCGCTGGATAGGGTGAAACAAAAACTGAACTGGATAATGGTTAATGATAAACTGACGAGTATCGTCTCTGATGATGTGTCCAGATTTGAGAGGACTTGGGATCCTTGGATTGCTTATATTACTGTATCGTGAGTGTCTGGCAGCTGACCCCCCCCCCCCCCCCCCTCCTTTCTCTATTTTTCCTCTTTTTTTCTCTTTTCCTACTATTTGTTAAACATTTTTATTTTTCTTTGTTATTTTTGGTCTATTTTGCTATAATTGTTGTTTATTGATCTTTGAAACTTATATATTTTGATGGCTTTGACTTTTTTCATGTGCATTGTAATGCTATTATCTGCTAAATTTCTTTTTTTTTTTTTTTTTTTTTTTTTTACCTACCAGTATTATGTTTATGATTCTGAATCTGGTTCCATTTTGTTGGTGGGCCCTTTCTTTTTTTTTTCTTTTCTTTTATTGTTAGCCATCTTGTTTTAATATGTTTATTTCTCAATAAAAATATTGAAATATAAAATAATAACCCAGGGGAAAATACCAGAAATATACAAAAGAAAGCCTTGCTGTGTCACCTCTGCCAGCTCCATCACCACACCCCTGCACATCCTGGCTCTCCTGAAATTGGCCTCCTACTGCAGTGCCAGAAAGAGGTTTATACAAGAAATAACATTGTTAACTAGAGGAATGAGTGAGTAAAACACACATGACTCTCCTGTAAATATGCGTAAAATTATCATTTCATTATATGGAAAAAAGACACATGTCTACAATGTGAAAACAATTCTATACCCACCGTGATCTTAAAGTAGAACTAAAGGAAAAATGCTTTTTTTTTCAGTTTGGATAGAGAAAGTTTGGGTTGTAACCAGGGCTTTTTTTTCAGGAACTCAACCATGAATCTCCCCACACACATACACCCTCCAAACATCAAATAGTGGGTGTTTCAAAATTACACTCCAGGAGGGTCTTAAAGGGGCATTAAATACCAGGAGGGCATTACGTGCAGAGTTCAGGGGGTTACAGTGCATAGGGGTACACTACGTACAGAGTTTGGTGGTTCGCTACGTACATAGTGCAGAGTTCAGGGGTGTGCTGCATACAGAGTGCAGTGTTCAGGGGTGTACTACACACAGCGTGCAGAGTTCAGGGGTATGCTACACACAGAGTTCAGAGGTGCGCTACGCACAGAGTGCAGATTTCAGGGGTGCACTACGCACAGAGTGCAGATTTCAGGGGTGCACTTCGCACAGAGTGCAGATTTCAGGGGTGCACTACGCACAGAGTGCATAGTTCAGGGGTGCTCTACACACAGAGTGCAGAGTTCAGTCTTCTTCCACATTTGCTTACCTCTGCATCCCCCATCCACGTCTCACCCCTTTCACCCCTCTTCATCCTTGTCCTCTGAATGTAACCCCCCTCCATTGCCTCCATCTTCTCCTCTCTCGTTAAAAGCCCCACCATCTTCCACGTAACTTACTTTTAAAGCTGTATTAGGCTGAAGCACCCTGCTGATTCTCTGCCTCCCTGCACGCTTTAGGCAGCTCCGTCTGTCTCACTTGCAGGGAGAACATCCAGTGGGGGTGTTGGCATCTGTACTGCACCCTGGGCACCTGCATCTCCCTTGTCCCTGTCCTGCACTCAGTGGGAGCCTCTCAGGAGACCAAATCTGTGGGAGCCATTGGGCGACAAGCTGTCACTTGTAAACACAGAAGCTGGTGGTGAGCAGGGAGCAGAGGGCCAGAGCCAGAGGTGCTGAAGTTCCACCAAGTTCCAGCTGTAAAAAAGGCCTGGTTTTAACCCTTGTCAGGTTTTCATTTGCCATCTGTGTCCCATTGGGGATTCACTTCCCATAGCCAAAGCAAGAAGTGTGAGGATATCCCTCCAAAGTGAAGGAATCCCTGTCTGTCAACAGGATCACCAGAACTAGTGTCCTCATTGGAAGATTCCCCTTCTATTACTGTTCTGGAGACCACTTAAAATTTGGAATTTTCTTTCACTTATTGCGATAACAGTGAACAGGACAAATAGAGAGGGTGCATCTAATGTGATGTGAATTCCTTGTGCATGTGCAGGAGTGACGTCATCGCAGCCCAGCCGACCAAGCGGCTGAAGAGTTCAAACAGAAGGAAGGAAGACAGAGAAGATGACTGTCAGGAGCGTTGACAGTGCAGCACTGGAGGGGATCACTGCCATTATGTGCTAATATGTTGTGTATGCTAGTACAGTATAGCTAAAATCTCCTGGGGTCCATTTCTTTATTTACTTATATTTAGTAGAGGTTCAGTTCAACTTTGAAGCTCATCTGTATCAACAAAGTTGACAACTACTGCATTATGGTAATGGGAGATAAAGCTACACCTTAGCACATGTTAACACAGCAGTGTTTGTGGTGTGTTGTGGTGCTATTCATTTACAACACACCCATGCATTGTGGCGCACTGGATTACAAAAAAAGGGCCATAAGAATTTTCTGCCTGTTGAGGTGTCTTGGCTGCTCACTCCAAATGAAAGGATTGCTTTAACAATGCACATTTTAACAGAATATACTGTATGAAGGAGCCCCAAATATGTTCATGCACATCATTACTGACATAAAGTCAATCACTTTCAAATGCAGTTAAAAAAAAAACAACATACAAGGTACTACCCTTAAAGATCTCAAAATGTGAAATGTTTCATATGAATCTTAAAATTGTCCCCTAGAGCTTCACCTTGATCTGTTGAAACTATGTCAGTTATCTGTTTGTACTGAAAATGTGAAAGCTTTGCAGACAAAAGAGATCTATGGGTTAGGACTTTTTTCAAAGAGGGCCAGATTGGATGAAGTGAACATGGTGGAGGGCCGAACATTTTTCCGAACATTCTTTGAACCATTACAATTAAATGCAAATAAATTATTTTATGCCAAGTTAATTGCAAACGACATACTTTTCATTTCATAACATTAAGATCAACTGACAGCTGAGTTTTCACAATGTATTGAAAATAAATTTTAAAAAAACTTACCTGCACTAATGTGAAGGGTGAAAAAGGTAGCTGGAGCTGAAGTCTCTGCTCGGCAGCCGGGAGGGGAAGAGAAACACACTTCACGCTGGAAGCCCGGCCCTGACGTCACCGCCCTCTGTCGCTCCCAGCGCGGCGCAGTCACGCATGCGCACTGCTCTCAAGCAGAAGACTGTCTGCCACAGAAGGGAGGGCCGTGCGACAGCCGCATTTACACAGACCAGGGAGAGCGCGCCGCAGTCACGCATGCGCACTGCCCTCTGCTCTCAAGCAGAAGACTGTCTGCCATAGAAGGGAGGGCCACATTACACAGAGCAGGGAGGGCTGTTGGAGGGCCGTATTAAACCGACCCCCGGGCTGTGAATGGCCCGCGGGCCGGACTTTGGACATGCCTGGGTTAGGACATGGATTTGTGGTTGTACATCCAAATTATGACAGGCGATCACAGATCTGCATTTTAATTTTTTTTTAGAGAAAATTGTTTATTTTTAAATGCATTTTGTATATTGATGAGTGAAGCATCTATGGTTGAAGAACTTGGCTTTATTGCCTGCTGAGTTAAAAGTTAGCACGGAACTAAGTCCGCATGCACACGGGACGTTTTGATAACGCTGGCAATGTTAGCTGTGTAAAGTCACATTAAAAATGCGAGTTTTTCAGCTTTTTTTTAGCATTTTTGCATTAGCGTTTAGCTGTGTTTTATCGCGTTTAGCGGCTTTTTCCTATGTTTTTCCACGTTTGCGTTTTTTAGCATTTTGTTACCCCCCCAAAATTTTTTGGGGTCAAAAAAAGGCCAAATACTGCAGTTTGCGGCATTGTGCCACGTTTTACCATGTTTTGTCGCATTTTTCAACGTTAGAGCGTTTTTACAGGTAAAAAACTCCTTTAGAAACCCACTAGTTCTGGGGTGTTTTTTTCCAGCCAAAAAATGTCCCAGCCAAAAAACGTTGATTACAGTCTGTGTGTATGGACACGTAGGATAACATGTTGGGATGTTTACTAGCTGTAGAAAAAAACGTCAAAAGCCAAAAACAGCCGCTGTAAAAACGTCACGTGTGCATGAGGACTAAGAGTCAAAATACTTTACTTCCAGCAGTCTGATTCTGTGAAGACCTTCACCAGTGCCGGCATCTTCTCACCAGCTTCTTCTAAGTGCCAATCTTCAGCTGTCTTGATTGGCCGGCGCTCGATGATGTCACTCTTGTGCATGCACGGGAATACAGTCACCCCTTCACATAGGCACTGTACCCAAATGTAAACTGAACTGTATTTTTAAAATTTTTCTTGTTGCTAGGCAACTTTAAAACGCGAAATGCATAAAAATTGCGGCAAAAATGAAATACATGCTTTTTCCATTGAAGTCTATAGAACCAAAAACGCACATTTTGCATTAAAAAATGGACCCAGACGCCTTTCCAAAAAGTGCACAGGGTGAAAACGCAGAGATGTGAACATGTCCCCTAGGAAATCATGTTAAATGGACTGTACCGCGTTGCTGCAAAACACTGCAGAAAATGCTTAGGTGTGAACCTGGGGTAAAATCTGGTGCAGCTCTGCATAGAAACTAATCAACTTCCAGGTTATTTTTTCAAAGCTTAATTGAACAAGCTGAGGTTAGAAGCTGATATTGTTTTTTATGCAGATTTTACACCCCCCCCCCCCCCCCCCCGTTTTAGTAAATCAACCCCACTGTCTTCTTGGATAGCTGTGATATAGCAACCCAAGGAGGCGGGGGGTGGCTGGCAGGTAAAAACTAGAATACATTTTTTTTGCATTTGGGTAAGAGTTAGAGGGAAGAAATGAATAAATTGTTGTTTTGGTGCGTTAAGGAGGTTGGGATTCGCTGTAAATAAATCTAATTTCTCCTTTTTGATATCCGTCTAAGGCTACGTTCACAATAGCTTTGTCAGCATGCGTCAGACAGGCATTTGAGAAGCGTTTTTAATGCTTCTCAAACGTCTATGAAAATTCTGCACATGGCAGCAGACAGTGCTGTTCACACTGAAGCATTAGCGTTGCGGCAAAACTGACGCCTCATGTGGAGTCAGGAGGAGTTGAAGCCTCCCTTTCAAGTCTATGGTGCGCTCCTCAAACGCCTGGCATGTGTGTGTGGGGCGCTTGCGAGACGGTTGTGAGGCATTTGTGGAGCGTTAATACCATTTAACTTCATTATAGGCATTTGTGGTGCAGTTTTAACGCTTGGAAAATCACCGCCTCAAAACCGCGCATAGGGCGTTTGGGGAGCGTTTGAGGAGCGTTAAAAATGTTAAAAACGCTATAGGGGCATTTGGCAAGAGTTAGAAATAAAGTCAAGTGTGACTGGGCCCTTATTGTGACTTTAATGGTTTACATTTTATTTGCTTTTATAAGTTCCAAAGCCTTTGTAGTGGATATTTAAGATATTTAAAAAGGGCTAGGCTACCAAACCCGTTCAACAAGATTTTCTAGCCGTGCAGCTCAACCCTGGACTTTATTCTAAGAAATGCAGCTAATTAGTGGATTGAATGGCTCCTTCTGCCTATACCTAGAAAATCCCAGCCAAAATCGTTAGGTACATTAGACTCCAAAAAAATTATTTTCTAGTCCAGGTATTGGATGATCACAACCAGGGGCGGACTGACCATTCGGGATCTCGGGCAGTGCCCGAGGGCCCAAGGTCAGTAGGGGGCCCCATGAGATGGGGACCTTCCCCTGGTACCTTTCATAGGCTTTTTTGGGTGTGGTTTGAGTGTGGGTGAGGACACAGGGGCCCCATGATCCCCTATTGCCCGGGGGCCCCATGAGTTGTCAGTCCGCCCCTGATCATAACTTGTATGTATTTGATCAGACATGTTCTGAATTTCTAGTGAGATGGAATAGAATAGCGATGAGATCAGATAAAAAGTGTTGTTTTATATAACTGAGTAGTATTGTATGCTGTGTGCTTGTATAGTCATTTTTTAGTTGCAATCATAATATCCACATGTCACATTATTTCTATTTAATAGGGATTTCAGCAGTATACTCTTATAGACTGGGCTCACAGATCTTGAATATTTATTATTTGTTACCAATAAAGAATAAGTGGTTTTAGCAAGTCCGTTATGTGTGTCCATCTGATTCTAGATTTAGAGTTTTCTGACTTTCTCCAAAAAAAAAAGAAGTGTGTACAGCTTAAAGTGAACCATATCAAAAGACAAAGCATGGGTGCATCAGTATCACATAAAAGATTGAATGATGGGGCTATGTAAGTGATTCACATATGTCATAGCTGCTTGCTATGGGGGCTCACTTCTGAGCCCCACTCTGTGTCCCCCCGCCCTCCCGCTGTCTCCACATTGACTCACTGGCTGTGATTGACAGCAGTGGGAGCCAACAGTTCCCACGCTATGCCTCAGCCAACACTATATTGCCAAAAGTATTGGGACGCCTGCCTTTACACGCACATGAACTTTAATGGCATCCCAGTCTTAGTCCATAGGGTTCAATATTGAGTTGGCCCCGCCCTTTTCAGCTATAACAGCTTCAACTCTTCTGGGAAGGCTGTCCACAAGGAGTGTGTCTATGGGAATGTTTGACCATTCTTCCAGAAGCGTATTTGTGAGGTCAGGCACTGATGTCAGACGAGAAGTCCTGGCTCGCAGTCTCCGCTCTAATTCATCCCAAAGGTGTTCTATCGGGTTGAGGTCAGGACTCTGTGCAGGCCAGTCAAGTTCCTCCACCCCAAATTCACTCATCCATGTCTTTATGGACCTTGCTTTGTGCACTGGTGCATAGTCATGTTGGAACAGGAAGGGACCATCCCCAAACTCTTCCCACAAAGTTGGGAGAATGAAATTGTTCAAAATGTCTTGGTATGCTGATGTCTTAAGAGTTCCCTTCACTGGAACTAAGGGGCCAATCCCAACCCCTGAAAAACAACCCCACACCATAATCCTCCCTCCACCAAACTTTACACTTGGCACAATGCAGTCAGACAAGTACCGTTCTCCTGGCAGCCGACAAACCCAGACATATCCATTGGATTGCAAGACAGTAAAGCGTGATTCGTCACTCCAGAGAACACGTCTCCACTGCTCTAGAGTTCAGTGGCGGCATTCTTTACACTACTGCATCCGACGCTTTGCATTGCGCTTGGTGATGTAAGGCTTGGATGCAGCTGCTCGGCCATGGAAGCCCATTTCATGAAGCTCTCTATGCACTGTTGTTGTGCTAATCTGAAGGCCACATGAAGTTTGGAGGTCTTTAGCTATTGACTCTGCAGACAGTTGGCGACTTCTTCGCACTGTGCATTTACAATGCGCTGACCCCGCTCTGTCATTTTACGTGGCCTACCACTTCGTGCCTGAGTTGCTGTTGCTCCCAATTGCTTACACTTTGTTACAATACCACTAACAGTTGACCGTGGAATATTTAGTAGCAAGGAAATTTCACAGATGGACTTATTGCACAGATGACAACCTATCACGGTACCACGCTTGAATTCACTGAGCTCCTGAGAGCGACCCATTCTTTCACAAATGTTTGTAGAAGCAGTCTGCATGCCTAGGTGCTTGACTTTATACACCTGTGGCCATGGAGGTGATTGGAACACCTGAATCCAATGATTTGGAGGGGCGTCCCAATACTTTTGGCAATAAAGTGTAGATGTAAACCCTAAATAGATAACAGTTTGTTTTACAGCACTGCAAATTATAAATAATTGGATTTTTTCTTCTTTTTATAAACCACTCTATTTACTTTTTTTAATCATTTTAACATCTCAGGGCTGCTGATCACTTCCAGGCTGTTTCATCCATTTCCTGTCTACATATATTTTTTCCAGCGTTGGCTGCATGTCTTGTCTCGATAGGCTTCCTGATAGTGACACACGTGGATAATGCCTACATAATATCTCTTAGTTTGTGAGAGGTGAGCTTAACAACTCAGCAGCAGAACTAGGAGATGTGCCACCCTAAGGGCTTGTATACACAGTGCAGTGACTGGCGGTGTTCCACACTTGATGAACGCCAGTCACCGCTAGGACACATACAAAACAATTATTTTCCATGTTCCCTATTCTCACTGCAATGCAGCATGGAGGTGCGGTGCAGTAAATACTAGTAAAATGACACATTTTACCATACTACACAGGTAGGCATCACAAAGCATTGTGCTACTGTGCAGTGACATGAATGAAGATCACTTTGTGCACATCAAATACAATTAGCAAAACAAAACAAAAAACAAAACTGATATACTGAAACTCACATCACACCGGACCCCTTTTTGCAGCAGCCCACACACTAAGCCAGAGCATTCAGTGTTCACGCAGGGTGAACAGGGCCTTAAACAGAAAGTGCCTGAAAGGTGACATTCATGGCAGGTTCTTTTAATAAAAGCTGCACACTTAATATTATTGAGAATAGTCATTTAGTTTCTACACATCCAAGCTGAACTCTGGGCACAAAATCTTTCATTTAACCACTAGCCTACCGGGCACTTTCACCCCCTGCCTGCCCAGGCCAGTTTTCAGCTTTCATCACGATTGCATTTTGAATGACAATTGCACGGTCATGCAACACTGTACCCATATGAAATGTATATCATTATTTTGCTACAGATAGAGTTTTCTTTTTGTGGTATTTAAGCCCTTCACTCTCGGCCCTTTAAGGGTTCCAGAAGCCGCGGGGCGGGGTTTAGGGTCATTTGACCGCCGTGACGCGGTCACATGATCGGGAAAGGTCCCAATTGAAAGAGGAGATCGGGACCTTTCCGTGAGTATCGGACATGTGTGCTGGGAGCGCGCAGGGCGTGCGCTCTAGGCACATATGTACTTTTTTAATAGAACGCAAATGTGCGGACACTCGGCGTCTAGGCTGAGAGGCCGCAGATTTGTGTGCGGCCAGCGTGAAGAGGTTAATCACCACTGGGTTTTTCTATTTTTTGCTAAACAAATGAAAAAAGACTGAAATTTAAAAAAAAAAATACAGTTTACTTAGTTTCTGTTATAAAATTTTGCAAAGAAATAGGTTTTCTTCTTCTATGCTATGCGCTGATGAAGCTGCAGTGATGAAGCTGATGAGGCTGCACTGATAAGGAGGCACTGGTGAGGCTGCAATGATGGGCAGCATTGTTAGGAGGCACTAATGGGCACTGATGAGGAGGCACTGATAGGCGGCATTGATGTGCACTGATAGGTTGCACTGATGGGCACTGACAGGCTGCAATGATGGGCACTCATAGGCTGCACTGCTGGGCACTGACAGTCTGAACTGATGGGGCTGCACTGATAGACAGGGCACTAGTGATCAGTGCCCTTATTATTAGTGTCAGTTCCCTGTCAGAATTGCCAGTTACTGGCTCTGCTTTCCTCACACTGACAACCCGTTAGGGCAGTGGTTCTCAACCTGTGGGTTGCGACCCCTTTGGGGGTCGAACGACCCTTTCACAGGGGTCCCCTAAGACCATCAGAAAACACATATTTCCAATGTGTAAAGAGCAGCTACTGTGTAGAAAGCAGCTGCTGTGTTGAAAGCAGCTACTCTGTTAAAAGCAGCTACTGTGTTGAAAGCAGCAGTATTGGAGGTAAAACGACACTTCATGAATTATAATTACTGGGTAAATAATTTTATGGTTGGGGGTCACCACAACATGAGGAACTGTATTAAAGGGTCACGGCATTAGGAAGGTTGAGAACCACTGCGTTAGGGAAAGACTGGCGATAACCGGTAAGTCTGTTTAAAATGTGATCAGCTGTGGTTAGACAAGCTGATCACATGGCGAAGGGCTGTTGTGATGGGCCCTTTACCACGATCTGTGATCAGTCACAGGGCACGCCAGGTGCATGCACCCAGGGAGGATATCAATAGACGCCTTCCCAGAACTAGCCAACTGCCCTGTAGCTGTCTTTCAGCTATAACATGGTCGGCAAGTGGTTAAACACATTTCTCAATCGCCAAATAGGATAGAGCTGAGAAAGACCCAGCATGACAACCCACTACAGACTGCCTACAGAAAAACTACAGGGGATGAAGAGGGTGGGTAACAAGACCAGTCACCCTGCACAAGGAGAGAAAGCAGCAGTTACTGGTCTTCATCACAGGAAGTTCCTGCACAGAGACATTTCGCACTGGATCACTGCACAGATCTGGAAAAAGAAATACACAAAGTAGTGTAAGTAAGAATGCACATGCCGGCCATCCCCGGGTCGAATTCCGAATTTTCGTATGAAAATCTTTTCTAAGAATTTTCATTTGAATTTCGCACCATTAGTGGGCCACAGCAACGGCTGATTTTCGTGTGACCATTGAATCTGAGTGATCGGCATGTTGCAAATGTTTTGAAAAACTAACAAATTCAATGATGGGAGAATCATGCAAGAAATCGAAAAAGAAATGAGCATGAGCTGGGACCTGGAAAGAAAAGAAAATTCTTGGCCCCAAAAACGTTTTCTGTAGCAACATGAGGTGAAATTGAAGGCTTGGTTGGTAGAATTTCAAAATCAATGGTGGCATCACCCGGTTACAAAACAATTTCCGATTTTCTAAAGAAAATTCATTTGGAATTTGACCCATGTATGGCCTGCTTTAGAACTAACCCTAAGTGTTTTCTGCAGCGTTTCGCAAAACGCAGTACAGTCCATTTAACATGATTTCTTTTGGGACATGTTCACGTCTTCACCCGATGCATGTTTTGGAAAGGGTCAGGGACTTTTTTGAATGCAAAAAGTTAAATTTTTGGTTCTATAGACTTCAATGGAAAAGCTGCAGAAAAGCATATATTGCATTTTTGATGTGTTTTCGCCTCGTCTTTGATACGTGTTCCATTTTAAATCTTCATGGGCCCCCTACTGACCGTGGGCCCTCGGGCAGTGCCTGAGTTTCCAAATGGTCAGTCCGCCCCTGGTTCTGCGTCAGTGACTTTAAGCATTGAAACCAACAAATCTTCAAGATAGTCAGGCATTAACATTTGCAGAAGGAGGTCATCAATGGCAGCCTGAATATTCTCTTTAAAGGAGCCCACATGTGAAGTGTGAGACGTTTGTGATCCAGACGATTATTATGTCAAAGGTGTAAAACATGAAATACTAACATTGTGTTTTCTTTTCTCAGGAATGTATTGTGAAACCTGCTTAGCAACGGTTCAAGGTATTTTATCTCTTTACTGCATGTAAACAATTTATTACTGATAAGTAACCATAATTTGTCCATTTATGGCCATGATTGACATCTTTTTCAGGACTGAAGAAAATATTGAACGAGTCAAGCAGTGTGCAGAACAGGACAAAGATCATAAAAGAAATGAAGAAAGTGTGCAGCACTTTGGATGAAAAGGCCATCATTGCTTGCAAACATCTGCTAAGTAAGTCTACAGGCACTGACCCAATACAGGAAAGGTGACAGGGCCTAGGGCAGCAAGATTTTGTAAAGTTTTACATAAAAAAAAAAAATCTAAGTACATTGAAAAAAAAAACCCAGATTTCCAGCAAAACACAAATTTCAGGAAATTTATGTTACGGTAAATAGAAATATGGCTTTAAATATTCTCTTTCCAAGGAAAAAAAGTTGCATAAAAATCTTGGCCTATTGTAAGAATTAGATCCTGTCTTACATACTGCTCTGCTTCTGTACATAGTAGCCTGTAGTCATTATACTAACCTACCCTATCTACCCTAGCCTACCCTATCTACCCTAGCCTACTCTATCCACCCTAGCCTACCTTAGCCTACTCTATCCACCCTAGTCTACCCTATCTACCCTAGCCTACTCTATCCACCCTAGCCTACCCTATCCACCCTAGCCTACCCTATCCACCCTAGCCTACCCTATCTACCCTAGCCTACTCTATCCACCCTAGCCTACTCTATCCACCCTAGCCTACCCTATCTACCCTAGCCTACCCTATCTACCCTAGCCTACTCTATCCACCCTAGCCTACCCTATCTACCTTAGCCTATTCTATCCACCCTAGCCTACCCTATCCACCCTAGCCTACCCTAGCCTACTCTATCCACCCTAGCCTACCCTATCTACCCTAGCCTACTCTATCCACCCTAGCCTACCTTAGCCTACTCTATCTACCCTAGCCTACTCTATCCACCCTAGTCTACCCTATCTACCCTAGCCTACTCTATCCACCCTAGCCTACCCTAGCCTACCCTATCTACCCTAGCCTACTCTATCCACCCTAGCCTACCCTATCCACCCTAGCCTACCCTATCTACCCTAGCCTACTCTATCCACCCTAGCCTACTCTATCCACCCTAGCCTACCCTATCTACCCTAGCCTACCCTATCTACCCTAGCCTACTCTATCCACCCTAGCCTACCCTATCTACCTTAGCCTATTCTATCCACCCTAGCCTACCCTATCTACCCTAGCCTACCCTATCTACCCTAGCCTACTCTATCCACCCTAGCCTACCCTATCTACCCTAGCCTACTCTATCCACCCTAGCCTACCCTATCTACCTTAGCCTATTCTATCCACCCTAGCCTACCCTATCCACCCTAGCCTACCCTAGCCTACTCTATCCACCCTAGCCTACCCTATCTACCCTAGCCTACTCTATCCACCCTAGCCTACCTTAGCCTACTCTATCTACCCTAGCCTACTCTATCCACCCTAGTCTACCCTATCTACCCTAGCCTACTCTATCCACCCTAGCCTACCCTAGCCTACCCTATCTACCCTAGCCTACTCTATCCACCCTAGCCTACCCTATCTACCCTAGCCTATTCTATCCACCCTAGCCTACCCTATCCACCCTAGCCTACCCTAGCCTACTCTATCCACCCTAGCCTACCCTATCTACTTTAGCCTACTCTATCCACCCTAGCCTACCCTAGCCTACTCTATCTACCCTACTCTATCCACCCTAGTCTACCCTATCTACCCTAGCCTACTCTATCCACCCTAGCCTACCCTATCTACCCTAGCCTACTCTATCCACCCTAGCCTACCCTATCTACCCTAGCCTACTCTATCTACCCTAGCCTACCCTATCTACCCTAGCCTACTCTATCCACCCTAGCCTACCCTATCTACCTTAGCCTATTCTATCCACCTTAGCCTACCCTATCCACCCTAGCCTACCCTAGCCTACTCTATCCACCCTAGCCTACCCTATCTACCCTAGCCTACTCTATCCACCCTAGCCTACCTTAGCCTACTCTATCTACCCTAGCCTACTCTATCCACCCTAGTCTACCCTATCTACCCTAGCCTACTCTATCCACCCTAGCCTACCCTAGCCTACTCTATCCACCCTAGCCTACTCTATCCACCCTAGCCTACCCTATCTACCCTAGCCTATTCTATCCACCCTAGCCTACCCTATCCACCCTAGCCTACCCTAGCCTACTCTATCCACCCTAGCCTACCCTATCTACCTTAGCTTACTCTATCCACCCTAGCCTACCCTAGCCTACTCTATCTACCCTAGCCTACTCTATCCACCCTAGCCTACCCTATCTACCGTAGCCTACTCTATCCACCCTAGCCTACTCTATCGCCCTAGCCTACCATATCTTATTGTAAAAGAAGAATGCAGGTTAGTACTTTGGAGCTTTGGTTTTAGCTTAATATATACAATGGGTATAAAAAAGAATCACCCCCCCTTTAAAATAATTACATTTTGGTGCTTTGCAGTCTAAAATGAAGACACCGTTTTTGTTTTATCCAGGTGTATATACTCAGGGCAACTTATAACATCCAAGTGAAAGATATAACACCAACATTTTTAAAAAATTCAAAACAGAATCATTGAGTTGGAAAAAGGATCACCCACTTGTGTCAGTATTTTGTTGAACCACCTTTTCCTTTAATTACAGCCTTTAGTCTGTTGTGATATGTCTCTACTAACTTTGAACATCTAGACTTTGCAATATTTGCTCACTCTTCTTTACAGAACTGCTCAAGTTCAGGTAAATTTGATGGTGAACATTTGTCTTCAAGTCATTCCACAGATTTTCATTGGGGTTACGTCTGGGCTTTGACTTGGCCATGCAAGGACATTTACCTTGTTCTCCAACCACTGTGTGGTCATTTGTGCTGTGTGCATTGGGTCATTGTCATTTTGGAAGGTAAACCTTCTGACCATTGACAACTTTCTGGCAGAGAGCAGCAGACTGTCTTGAAGAATTTGACGGTATTTTGCCTCATCTATTTTTCCTTCTATCCTGACAAGTACTCCAGTGCCTGCTGTAGAGAAACCCCCCATAACAGGAGATTACTACCTCCATGCTTTACTGTAGGAATGGTGTTATTTGGGTGGTGAGCTGTATTGGATTTCCCCCAGATATATCATTTAGTGGTGAGGCCAAATAATTAAGTTTTAGTCTCATCTGACCATAATACCTTTTTCTATGTGACCTCAAAGTCTGCAAGGTGTGTTTTGGCAAATCTCAGTTATGACTACATGTGGCCTTTCTTGAGGAGTGGCTTTTTTCTTGTAACCCTCCCATACAAGCCATATTTGTGGGGAATTTGTGATATTGTTCTCGCATGCACACCATGACCTATCATTGTCATAAATTCCTGCAACTGCTTCAGAGTTGCTGTAAGCCTCTTGGTAGCCTCTCTGACCAGTTTCCTTCTTGTTCTTTCATCCAGTTTGAAGCGACGGCCTAATCCAGGGAGGGTCTGTGTTGTGTTAAATACCTTCCACTTCATAGCCACTCATCATCCGCCCTATAGCAGAAATGTTATATTTCCAGGTAGGGGGCCTATGCGCCACCCTACCCCGTGCCACTATTAGTGGTTGGGAATGTCAATCACTGGGTCCCAGTTGGCAAAGCTGACAGGAGAGAGACCTGTGAAGATATAAATGTTGGGGTATGTTTCTGGCACTCATTAGAACTAAAGAAGTGGCTTGTGTAAGCTATGAGACATTTTTACATTGCAGAAGTCAAGTTGAATGTGACTATTAGTAGCTATACCGTGCACTAGACATGCATTTTCATAGTTAAGCCTAGACCAACCTTTTTTAACCAGGGTTCCCAAGTCCCGGGGGGTGCCTTAAGGTTTCTTCAGGGGTGCCTTGGAAAAATGCCTAAAAAATTGCATACAAGCCAGCAAGTGGATCAAGCCTGCCTTTTAGCTACACAAAGCCACAGGTTTTCATTGTGCAGCATAAACCTTCAAACCACTGGCATCCTAACAACTAGTGATGTCTTCGGTTGATAAAGAGGATGTCAGGCATTTTCACAGCATCCTTGTTTGCCTCTGCTTTGCTCCTCTCCATGGCGGCTGTTAGAAAACACGGGGCCCCATACAGCCAACCTGACAGGTCCCCCTAAAAAAATCAACCTGCTTACTATGTTTCAGTTATGAATGAACACCATGAGTAATTGGTACTGATCACTCATTGCGTTCATTCAGGAAAGGAAGGGGTTGGTAAATGTGACATATTTACCAGCCCCTTCTCTCACTCTCCATCCTGGTGGATCCTATTGCGTGACTGGAGTTGCCGGGTGGAAAGGAGAGGAGGGAATCCAGCAGCACTGAAGGGGTTGGGGCACAGGGGGGGTCTGGGTAGCAGAGGGAAACGTATGGTGCATTGGGGAGGGGTGTGATGGGTGGGGGGGGGGGGATTACTAGAATTGATTCCTTGTGTGGCTGTCTCTGCAGCAGATGAAAGTTATCAGGAGGGAGAGAAGAAACCAGATTTCAGATGCTGTAGAGAGTGCCATACAAGGGATTGGTTCCAGTAATTGCCCCACCCCCCGCTGTGCCGATCACCCTTCCTTCCCACAAATTTGATTCACCCAGCCCTCCTGCTGGCCTGGGCCCCATAGAGGAGGACTGGTGGCACCCCCTTATCCATGGCCCTGCTCCTCTCCATCAGCACTGGGATCACATTAGCAGAGTGAGGGAGAGAAACTGAGCAAGGAAAGAAACATTGGAATACTAGTCATTACCAGTGTGCAAAGGTGAGCTTTGCTTTGGAAGAATAAATCACCTCTAACGTTAGGTGTCCTTAGTAAAAGTTTTTTACATGTTAGAAAGGGGTGCCTCCAGATTGTACAGAATTTTAAAGGTTGCCTTGACTGAAGAAGGTTGAGAAACACTGATCTAGACAATTAAATATTTTAAGAATGAGTATTTCCCAACTGTGGTCACTGCATGACTGATGTCCATGTATAATGTGCTTTCTACCATATGAATAATCACCTACCATGCATTAGATCATTGCAAACTCATTGTGTAACGTGGATGAACTCATTTGTAATTGGTTCTTTATAAGCTCTTTTTAAATGCACACCTAGACTAAGCACATTTCATATAGTTATTATGTGCAGTTACCACCTGCAGGAATCTCAGTATGAAAGCTAATATTCATGGTTCTTAACTGGATCACTATATGACCAAGTGCTTAGACACATTGAAGCCGTTTCTGAGCAGCAAGGCAGAGCTTCATGATAATGCAAACTAAATATGCCTTTGTTGGTTGGTCATATTGGAAGGTTTGCTGATACACATCCATTATGTTTCTGTAATTCCTGCATCTTATGTGTTTATAACAGAATCCCATGAAGAGAAATTTGTGGAAATTTTACAAGCAGAGAAGGAAAAGACTTCGGAGACTGACCTGTGTTATATTCACACCATGGCCTGTGCTGGAATGAAGAAAAAGCACTTAGAGGCAAGTATTGGTTATGGATTACATGTCAAATTGTGAATGATTACAGTGCATCTACAGCCATATAAACCCAAAAACAAAAATGTAATGTATTGCAGATTATAAGTGGCAACATTATTTTTATTTCTTTATTTTCACTGGGTGATTCTGTCAGTAACACCCTTTCTACCTTAGGGTGACAACATTACCCTACCATACTATATCTGTGGAGAAGCAGTATTGTCAACCCAGGACTGAATTCATTTTCGTTTCTCCATAACATAATGTTAAAGAGAGAATAGATATAAATAGACAAATGAGATAATATGATAAATAATATAGAGAGATGATGATTCTCCTCTATCAGTAGAGGGAGGTGGTCCATAGTTGTCATGTACCTGGTGGAAGCTGCACTGATGGGATCTCCTATCCTGTTTTCGCCCCAAGAGTGATGAGAGGATTAGACAGGACACAGAGTGGCAAGGGTACTTATAGAAGGTTCTGGACAACAAAAGAGCTTGATCTTGTGGTTAGGCAGAAGATCAGGAAACGGATGCCAGATGTTGTCACAGAACTTGCAAGAGCAGGCAACGCGATCAGATGAGCAGTGCAGGTACAACAGTGGGGCAGTGCAGGTACAGAATTAAAAGGTAGCAGCATAAACAGGAGCCAAGGTCAGTTTCAAATGAGCAGGAACAGGCCAGAACTGTATGCAGGATGAGGAGTCAAGTAACAAAATAGGGGTCAGGTACCCAAGGAGTCAAGATCAGAAGATGTCAGAAGATAAGCTGGATAGAACACAGAAGCAAGCAGGGTGTGGTCGCAGATCGCAAGAGCTGATGAACTCACGACCAGGGGCGGACTGACCATTTGGAAACTTGGGCACTGCCCAAGGGCCTGGGGTTAGTAGGGGGCCCCATAAGATGCCCCTGGTACCTTTTTCATAGGCTTTTTTGAGTTTGGGCAAGGACACAGGGGCCCCATGATCCCCTATTGCCCTGGGGCCCCATGAGTTGTCAGTCCGCCCCTGCTCACGACCACTCAGCAATTATCTTGAGCCTTGTAGTGTTTTAAACAGGCCATTGAGTGCCAAAGTCAATTCAAACATGCACACTGATTCTCATGTGCAGTGCTCATGCTTACACACACAGCGCTGATTCTGTGCACAGACCTATGGACAGTTCCATGCCCACGCGTAGTTCTTTGGGCATGGGCATGAACTTGGTTTTCCTGACAATAGTCCACAGACAGAACTGGAAACAATGCACTAATCCCTAACCCCCCCCCCCATCCTTGACAGCGGATGAGGGTTCCTCTTCCCATACCCGCTGTCACAATTTAAAAACAGTGCAGATGTGCAGGGCTCCACCCACAAAGCTGCATCATTCATTCACACAGATCTGTGAATGTATGAATTACAAGTCCCATCTCTTCCACTGCGGCAGACGGCTTGTATTCCTCAATGAATTGCAAGGATGCTGGTGAGCATCCTTATAGTTCATTCCTGCATTTCTGTAACTATCTGTTCCTATAGGAGGTACAGGCAGACAGCTGTATTGAGTGTCTGCAGGAGCTTGACATTGCACTCACGATCCGCTGATCATGGGTGCAATGCACAGCAGGCTTCTAAGAAAAAAAATAAATGCATGTTTTTTACCTGCAACAAATTTGTGAAATTATTATTTATTTATTTTTTATTTATTAAAGGTAAACATATCCTTTTAATACACCATATAGGGATCACATAAGTAAAGTTTAGTGTTAGCATTTACATACACTTTAAATGCTGGAGACTTCATGCTGCGAAGTGTGTCACAGAAAGTCGCACAAGTCAAAACACATTCATTTCAGTGGATGCTGTCTTAATTGCTGCTCAAGTCTCAGCGACAAAATAAAATAGTTCCTGCACCATTCTGCATCTTTTTGCTACCTGAGTATCATAGACTACAATATTAAAATCACAAAAGTTGCAAGGAGGTAGTTTCTTTCTCTTATCTTTGTGCCTTTGCTGCAACTTCAGAGGGTTTTGTAAGTTCAGTATTATGTATCACACTCTGTAGCGTTATGATTGGCCAGAGCCAAAGTAGCAAAACATGAAAGTCACATTGAAGTTGCATCAAGTTCCCAGCAAGTAACACTGCAGGTTGCACGACTTTGGGGTCGCAGCAGTGTGAACCAAGCCTAAATGGACAGAGATCCAACAATGTCACCATCAGCTGTCTCCAAATGACTTAGAAGATTCTGCTTAGAAAGCTACAGGTGTGCTCCAGATTTGGTCAAATGTCAAAGGTCAAATTTGGATCCATCCACCCAAAAATGACATTTTAGTTGTTAGTTTATGTTGATAAGATGAATGCCTACTCACTTCTTTAGATGGAGGTTGATGGGGGATCAGTGACTGAATAAAATATCTAAGAGCAGGTTAAATATCTAGTTAAAGCGGAGCTCCACCCAAAAGAGGAAGTTCCGCTTTAAGCCTTTCTCCCCCACTTCCCATAAAGGATTGGCACCTTTGGGGAGGGGGTGGGGGGGATGGGTGCCCGCTCCCAGTTCCACTGTGATTGCTTAGGCAGTCGGAAGCAGAAGTTGACTTCCTCCCTCCCCTTAGTCTTCTGGGACACGTGACAGGTCCCAGAAGACTACGGGGCCATTCACAAAGTGCAACGCTTCTTGCGCATGCGCAGTGGGCACCCGACTGTGAAGCCGCAAACTGTCACAGCCAAGTGCCCACACTGAAGATGCCGGCATTGGGAAGAAAAGACGGACGGTGACACCAGCTCTGGTGAGGACCCCGCTGGACCGAGGGACATGTAAGTGGCTGTATTTCAAATGTCAGCAGCTACAGTATTTGTAGCTGCTGACTTTTTTTTCAGGTGGAACTCCGCTTTAAATAGGTAAGTCTTCAGGGTGTGTTAAAGGTCTGGTTTACCCACTCGACCTCTGGAAGGTTTTGCCCCCTTCGTGACCAGAGATTTTTTTTTCTATTCAGCAATGTGCTACTGTGACTGGTAGTTGTTTGGTCATGCAACACTACCCAAATGAAATTTATATAATTTTTTTCACACAAAGAGCTTTCTTTTTATTATATAGAAAAAAAAAAGAAAGAAAATTTTGAAAAAAACAATATTTTCTACTTTGTTAAACATATCCAATAAAAAAATTCTTCATAAGTTTAGGCCAAAATTTATTCTGCTACATGTCTTTTGTAAAAAAACATCCCAGTAAGTATATATTGATTGGTTTGTGTAAAAGTGTCAACAAACTACGGTATATACACTGGAATTTACGCAGCTATAACTGGTAATGGCGGTGATCAGCGACTTATAGTGGGACTGTGCTAGTGTGGCAGGCAATCTGGCGCTATGAAGTACACTAAGTGACATCAATAGTGATACCAGTACAGTGATCAGATATAATAGTGTAAACTGTCACTGTACTAATGACACTGGCTGGGAAGGGGTTATGAATGGACAATCAATAATTTAACTGTGTGCCTAGCAAGGGTAATATGTGCTGCATTTACTTACAGATCTGGCTGCTTCTTCTCTCTGCTTTGCAGGGCGAAGAAAAAGCCAGATTGTTGCTCTGCGTGTATGTAAGCACAGCCGATTGGCAGGTCTCAGCCATTATTCATTGACTGACACCTGTTGCCAAAATAGTTTTGTGTCCAACCATGGTGTGGGCAGCAGGGGGCGCACATGCACACTCCAAACCTGGAAGCAAGCTCACAATGTTTATTTACATGGCTGAGTCTGCATCTGCCACCCAATCACAGTAAATATCAATGTATTTTAGTTCAACGCATGGTATCTAGAAGCAGCAACACTTTGAACATCAATAGGGTCATGTATGCCAAATGTCTATGCACTCCAGTAGACGCTGGCCTTAAAGTGAACCTGTCAGGCTTCGAAATGTCTAAGTTAACTACACTGATGATGTACAGACAGCTTGTGTCCATGAAAGTACCTTTGATAATCTTCCAATAATTTCCTGCATCCCTGAGCAGCTGTTGCTTTCCAGGCTTGGGCCATTTAATGCCTACCAAGTAAAATGTGAAGAAGCAAGCTAAATGAGAGAGAGTTAATGGCAACAGCAAGAGCGATAATTAGAGCCAATCAGCAATGGTAATCTACAGAGAAGTGACAGGATTAGCTGTCTATAATGACTGTGACGTCTCTCCATAATCCCATCTCTATCAGCTTTCAGTTACTATTACACTCTCAGCATATCATTAAATCCCTGTTACCGAACGAAATTCCAAGAGTTGTGAATGCTATAAATGGCACTGAGAAACCGTAAAATAAATATACACACGATAAACCAAATGTCACTCACAGCTTTGTTTCTTGTAACATGTTGAGTATGTAATTTAGAGATTAGATATATATTAGCTCCCCTTTTAGAATCAGAAAATTAGGCAAAACTGGTAATAATATATACAGCGGGCAAAATAAATATTGACCACGGCACCATTTTTCTAGGTAAATATATTTATAAAGGTGTTATTGACATGAAATTTTCACCACATGTCAGTAAAAACCCATGCAATCCAAACACACAAAGAAACCAAAACAAATACGCTTAGAAATTAAGTTATGTGTAAGAAAACTGGCACCTTTAGAAATATATTTACTGAGAAAAATGGTGACATGTTCAATACTTATTTTACCCTCTCTACTTAGTGTAGCACCCTCCTTGTTTAGCTAGGGGGAGCTAGACCCTAATGGTTACTCAGGAGCTGGTTAGCAGCTCAGATGTGATAGCTAGATAGGTCAAATTTTGGTCAGGGTTGAGAGACTGTGCAGGCCAGCCCCTCTAGAATTTCCTGGTCTGAGTCTTTCGGAAGAAGGCCTTGGAGACAGTGCATAGATCTGAGGAGTGACTGGTTGCACTCTTGTGGGACCTCAGCCAATCCCCAACAGAAGGGTTGGTAAGGGGCTGGGACTCCCTTAAAAGTGTAAGAACCTGCTCAGGAGTGTGGAGATTGTGGTGGAAGGAGGAATAGGAAGATGTGAGGCTGGAGGAGGAAGGCTGCCAGGAGGCCTAGTGGGATGAGGCTTGCCTGTGAGCCTGGAGCTGGAAAGGAGGAAAACTTGGAACTCACTGGTCCCCTGGACCACCTGCATGGCAGAGAAGCCCAACTGATAGGGCTGATAGGAGCAGCCATCTCACAAATGGTACAGGAGAGGATCTGAGTGACCTGCACCCCCTGGGAGGATAGGGGAAAGAGCAGTCTGGTGGGAAACCAGATTATCCCCCTATTAGTTACTGTTCACCTTATTTAAAGGAACAGGAGTCAGATCCCCTGCTCAGGAAGAACGTCTTCAGATTGCTGGGTGAAGAGGAGTTCATCTAGGGTCTGGGGTGGTACAACTGAGAGATGCTGGCTAGCACTCCAACAGAGACTGCATCAGAGAAGAGAAGCTTGTGAATAGTTCAGGAAGTTGTGTTCAGATATCGGTTCTCTTGGGCATCCTATACCTCACTTACCCCATCCAAGTTCTAATCCCCTCTATAAAATAACAAAACCAATGCTCAAGGACTGATTTCTGTCTCCGGATGAAAGCTTGTGTGGTAGATGCTGAATGACTGGCTATGCAGGACTATAGGGGGACCCAATTCATCACCAATCCCTAAGGGGGTTAGTTCTACATTAGCAAAAGCAGAAAATTTGGCATTTAGGGGCCCTAGGATTGATGCTGCCGCCATCTCGGTGAGTATAAATGTTTGGGTTTTTTTTAGATTCCCACACTTCCCTTTTAAACATGCAAGCTTTTAGGATAATTTAGATCCCTTCTTTATTTATATATAAAATCCCCAAAGAATACATCTTTAATAACTTAAGTAGCCAATAAAGGGGATCACTAAAGCTAACCATTGATGAAAGAAAATTCATCTGGTTTAGCACAGACCGGTCAAATTTCGATATATCTATGGCCATTCCTGCTCTATAGAAGTCGATCTAATGATCACTAGCTGCAGCTGCTGATCAATGTATTCTGACAGCAGAGGAGCCCTGCTGTCAGAATACTATGACACAGCAGGGAGGATTCCTCCCTCTCTTTTGTTTTTTTTATTCAGCACAACCCTGTACTACTGATACTTAGAAAATTAGGGAAGTTCTAATTTAGTCCAGAGTTTTTCAGTGTAATTCCAGATTTTTTTTTAAATGTAATCTCTTGTAGTGATTTTTTATTGCTGAATAGATGAAGGAATACATGATGCAATGTGCATTCATTCTAGGTGGCGGACCATAAATTTGAAGATAACTTAAAAGAGTTTCTCGAGAAGCATTCAGACCAAGTGCGTCGTGTCAACCCAACTGCAGCAAAAAAAGATGAAAATTTAAATCACAAAAAGGACGAACTTTGACCTTGAGTTCTATAAAAGTGTTTCTTGATGCACCCATGCAGCTATTTGAGAGCTCCCTGTTAATTAGAGATGTATTTCCTGTCCTCTTTTCTCGGACTGCATTTTGAAGTGCTTATGAAGTTGGACATGGCTGAACCAATAAAAACAATACAATACCCACTGAAGTTTAATGTAGGATTGCCACCTAAATTAAAATTATTCTATGGTTTTTTTAACATTTTTTTATTATTTTTATTCGTTTTACAACAAGCAGTATAGCACATACAGTCAGGTCCATAAATATTGGGACATGGACACAATTCTAACATTTTTGGCTCTATACACCACCACCATGGATTTGAAATGAAACGAACAAGATGTGCTTTAACTGCAGACTGTCAGCTTTAATTTGAGGGTATTTACATCCAAATCAGGTGAACGGTGTAGGAATTACAACAGTTTGCATATGTGCCTCCCACTTCGGCTGTAACTTCGGGTTAGTCCAACATGAAAACACAGTTAAATTACAACAAAAGAAATTTAAAAAAAAGAAGGGAAAGATGCTGACCAAATACACCTGTAGCCTGTACAGTACACCCCACACCTCAGGCGAAAGAAAGGACGTATATCCGCCCCACCTGTAATACAGCAAGAAACCCAAACTACATATTCCACATTTCCTTCATCATTTTAGATATAAAATAGGCAGCACATATTCGCAGATAGTGTGCCAGGGCGGATTACAAAAACATTGCATGCATGTTACTATGCATAGTCAAGGGTAAAAAAAACACAAAAAACAACCAATCAGTATAAAGAATGATTATGCTGTAACAGTAACAGGAGACTCAACCCATCCTCCCCCCACTATTACATTTTTGAAATGCTCCCCTACTGATGTAAGTTGCCTTATAGAATGGGAGAACCTTGTTCACCAAAGCTTTCAAGGCCACCAGATATGGTGCTGCAGGCTTTTTCCAAGAAAGTATGTTTCCTGGCATAATACAAAAGTAAAGTAAAAAGTGTGCGTATAACTCTAGTGGGAGCCAGGCCATCCACTAAGCTTAATAGACAAGCTCTGACAGAAGGACTAATGTGTATGGTGGTGACAGATTGAATACATTGAAGGACATCCTGCAAATTTGTCTGTATGTGCGGACAATTCGAGAAGATGTGCACAGAGTCTGGAGGAACGATGCCAGCAGGAGGAGCCGTTATCCCTGGACATTTTGGCTAATTTGTGTGGTGTAAGATATACTCTATGTAGAAGTTTATAATGGATCAAGCGGTCTCTCGCAGTGACCAACCTAGTAAAAGGGGCCTCCCACACGTCCTCCCAATACTCATTATTCAAATCAGGCACCACAGTTGTCCAAAATGTTCTACAATTTTGCAACACTGTGGTTGTTTCAGGGAACAGATATTTATAGATATTGGACAGAGGATTTGAAAGATCATCATCCCTCAACAATAATTCCAATTCGGAGGGGTGGAAGGAGACCTGGGCAGATCCAAATTGGGACTGGTAGGCATGTCTCAACTGTAGATGATGGAAACATTGGAGTTTTGGTAGGTGGTATAGGGATCTCCTCCAGAGTTACCATGGGCCTCTTGGCTGCTTCTTTGATTAATGCTCTCCTTGCTCAGCCTGTCAGTTTAGGTGGGCGGCCATGTCTTGGTAGGTCTGCAGTTATGCCATACTTTTTCCATTTTCGGATGATGGATTGAACAGTGCTCAGTGAGATGTTCAAAGCTTGGGATATTTTTTTTCTAACCTAACCCTGCTTTAAACGTCTCCACAATTTTATCCCTGACCTGTCTGGTGTGCTCCGTGGTCTTCATGATGTTGTTTGTTCACTAATGTTCTCTAACAAACCTCTGAGGGCTTCACAGAACAGATGTATTTATACTGAGATTAAATTACACACAGGTGGACTCTACTTACTAATTAGGTGACTTCTGAAGGCAATTGGTTCCACTAGTTAGATTTTAGATTTTAGTTAGAGGTATCAGAGTAAAGGGGGCTGAATACAAATGCACGCCACACTTTTCAGATATCTATTTGTAAAAAATTTTGAAATCCATTTATCATTTTCCTTCCACTTCACAATTATTTGCCACTTTGTGTTGGTCTATTACAAAAAATCCCAATAAAATACTTTTATGTTTTTGGTTGTAACATGACCAAATGTGGAAAATTTCAAGGGGTATGAATACTTTTTCAAGGCACTGTACATGGGACAAAATATTACATGTACTTTGTCCCATATGGGACAGAATTGCAAAATGAAAATTATAGTGCCAGATCCTCCTTAACCCACTTGCCATCCGTAGGATGTGATATGACATCCTACTACTAGCTATACCATGACTTGGATAAATGAGAACCTTCACAGACATTGCAGTAAAAACATCATCTAGAGTTCTAACCCTTCCTGGGATACGTAAAACTGCAAAATATAATAAATGGGACTTAATCCTCCTCAACAGCAGTAATCTTGAATACAGATTCCTTTTATTGGCTGATTGGGAGATTGTGACATTGATTGGTTGAAGTGGAGATTGTTCAACCAACTCCCCACCTTAGCCATTCAGAGGAATCCCTGTATTCATTACTGAAACGCAATTAGGTTGATTTACTAAAACTGGAGCACACATCTGGTGCAGCTGTGCATAGTAACCAATCAGCATCTAACTTCAGCTGGTTCAATGAAGCTTTGACAATAAAACGAGAAAGCTGATTGGTTGCTATGCATAAGTGCACTAAATTCTGGGTGCTCCAGTTTTAGTAAATCTCACTAATGCTTCCTGGTGAATGGCTGAAGAGCAACAGCTCTGTATACTGTATGTAGCTTATGCTACATACAGTTTATACAGTGCTTCCAGTGGGCACATCGCTTCTCGGCCTTTTGGCTAAGGTCAAGTGTAGTATCTGTTGTTATCAGTGTCTAGTAGGGGTGCTCCGCCCTCATTCTTGCTTTAAGGCGAGGATGGCTGGCTGTATTATTATTATTATTATACAGTATTTATAAAGCGCCAATAGTTCGCTCAGCGCTGTACATTACAGAGGGGGACAGAACATGTGACAGAACAATACCAATACAATGCAAAACATGAGGGGATTGAGGGCCCTGCTCTTTCGAGCTTACAATCTAGGAGATAGTACCCCTGCTGGTATGATCGGGGCTCCGAAGGCTAGAACCAGCTGGAAGAGAAACCAAGGCACCCACAGGCTGTTGGGGCCTGGGAGTAAAACTTGAGGGGCCCAGTTCCTCCTGATTTGAACGGATATACCTTGTCTGGCCAGGGGCCGGGGAGGCAGACAGTCCTCAGAGCAGTGCCCCCTGAGTGGTCACCTCAGGGGTGCTCTTAGTAGCACACCGGGGTGGAATCCCAAGTGTGAAAAGTGCAAATGGTCACTATTCCATTTTTCTGCACTTTTTCTGCACTGCGCCTATTGGCTAAGTCCAGGGCAATTTTTTTGATATGGGCCTCAGAGCCTAGCCAGTGCACAATTGCACGGCCACTTGTGGGTCCTTGGGCCTGCCCTGAAGTCTAGGGGGAGGATTCATGGCCATCAGGTTCCTTCCTACCCTGTCCCTGGGGGTCCCTCTTCGGGAGAGCCCCCTGACCTAGTACTTGGTGGTCGATTTCGGCTGGCCACAAGGAAAGGGGTCCGCCAGGCCTTTTGGCTAGGTGGACCATGTGGAAACCTTTGCCCTTCAGGAGCCTTGCACCCTGGGGGATCAGGGTAGGGGTCCTACCCCTTGGGGGGGTGGACTAAAGCACACCCCTAAGTGCACTTTTTTTGTGTCTGTGCTTTGCACTTGCACGTTTTTTGTTCACTTACGGGTTTTTGTTTTTTCACACCTCCGCGGACTTGATAAAAAAAATCTGTTAGTGAAGCAAATTGTTTGGACCAGCTTGGTCCAAACAAACTATTTAAATTCTCATGACACATAGGGTTAGGATTTAATTTGACCAGATATCAGCTTCTTGCAGTCCCTGTAAATCAGGGCTGGAGTGTGAGAGGAAGAAGCAGTACAAGGAGCCAATCAGTTCATGTGCCAACAAGGAAGATGCTGAGTGGTTAGCTTTACTGTGCTGGTTCTTCTTTCACTGTCCAGTCATAGGCTGAGGCAGGGCCAGGACGACGTGGGCTCAGTGGAAATTGGTTGAATCATCAGACTGAGAGCATCTGGTGGCAGTGTGGTATATTCTCTGGCTTGAAGGTATATATTGCAGCAAAAGCTAGTTTTGCTATTTTATCTTTGAATGGGCTATTCATTTGTGCCTTATTTTTGGCTGGGGTTCTGCTTTGAGTTTAAGAGTGATGATGGGTTAGGTTAGGACATCTGACAGGTTTTATTCCTGTCTAGGTTCATTGGTACTGGAACTGACAGTAAGGGAAAAGACACATTTCCTAATACAGGAATAGAGTGAAAATGTTCCAAAAGAAATACTTATTCTTCTGACAACTTTCTAAGAAGGAATCTCTTAGAGATATTTCACTTTGGAGAGATTTCCTCGCAGTTCCTGTTGTGTCAGCAGGTCAGGAATCTCCCCAATGCCACACAGGGGTTTCAACCATTCCGTACTCTATTCAAATTGAAAAAAAAAAAAAGATTAAAGACATCTAACAACAGAAGGTATCCATATGTCTTATCCCATCAGATATTTCAAACATAAGAGGATTAGTTCTCATTTTAAAAGACTGAAGAGAGTCAAGAATATCATCCCTGGCTCCATATGGCTAACTACATCAAGAACCATTGGTGTGTAGCACAGATAAGCCCTAACATAACTCTCTGGGTCATTGAATCTAAATATACTTTGATGTTAAAAAGGTTTTTGCAACTTTTCATTGTGAGTCTTCCAGACCTTAATTTTTGCCAGGTTTTATCCTCTATGAATTTGTTCCTCTTGAAAATAAAAGCAAAACTGTAAATGGATTTGTCACAGCTCTAAAATTGTGTGCAGAATTCAAACCTTTTTAAAGCTGCATGCTGCGTGTGAGCTAGGTACCTTTTCTTTGGCAAGAAAATCTATCTTCACATGTCAAGATAACCCAAATTCTTTTTTACTTGTTAACAACCAAATTACGAAAACTTGAATAATAACACCGCTGTAAAGGGAGCCCTTCATCCTAATTGGTGCAGAGGAGAGGTGTTGATTGCTTATTCTTATGCTAACTGATAAAGAGAAAGACAGCTCCGTGTGTACTATGTGTCACCATCAGAATCATACATAAGTCAACAAAATAAAAAAAAATAATAATTTGGTTCCCAACCGCCCCACGCAGATTCACTGCTGCAGCGCGGCCGCTCTGTGCTGGATCATGCATATGGTACGCAATCAGCTCTTCCGGGTAGGACGCTCACCACACGCTGTGAATTATTACTGCACTTTTAAAAGTGCTAATATGCCCATTGCAAAGCTATGTGATGTTTATTAAACTGACCTTTTTCTCTTCCAGCTGCTGTTGACATCGCTAGGCTACTAGAAAGATCCTAGGGGACATGCACTTGGTACTTCTCCCTCTGCGTGGGACAGAAGCTGGAGCTCCTGCTCCCTCTGTGGCCAATTGCTTTCTCTGCTGTGGGTGCCAGCTTCATGTACTTTGATGCTCTCGGATGGTGAGCCAACTGCCATCCCAGAGCATAAGGTCGTAGGTCATGGGTTGAGCAACCCCCTGTCATAGGCCAAAAATTATATTTTCTCTGTCTTCCTTTAATATCTTCAGGACAAGAAGGAAAACCTTCCAATTAAGACATGTGCATAGAAAAAACAACTTGACGGGGATGGTAATTATTCCCTATGTCAGTGGTTCTCAACCTTCCTAATGCCGCGACCCTTTAATACAGTTCCTCATGTTGTGGTGACCCCCAACCATAAAATTATTTTCGTTGCTACTTCATAACTGTAATTTTGCAGTGAGAGGAATAGTGCCACATAATTGGTGTCAGTGAGAGGAATAGTGCCACATCACTGATGTCAGTGGGAGGAATAGTGCCCCATCATTGGTATCAGTGGGAGGAATAGTGCCCCATCGTTGGCATCAGTGGGAGGAATAGTGCCACATTGTTGGTGTCAGTGTGGGAGGTATAGTGCCCCATCATTGGTGTCAGTGGGGGGGAATAGTGCCCCATCATTGGTGTCAGTGTGGGAGGTATAGTGCCCCATCATTGGTGTCAGTGGAAGGAATAGTGCCCCATCATTGGTGTCAGTGTGGGAGGTATAGTGCCCCATCATTGGTGTCAGTGGGGGGGAATAGTGCCCCATCATTGATACTAGTGTGGGGGGGGAATTGTGCCCCATCATTGGTGTCAGTGGGGGGGTAGTGCCCCATCGTTGGTGTCAGTGGGGGGAGGAATAGTGCCCAATCGTTGGTGTCAGTGGGGGAAGGAATAGTGCCCCATCATTGGTGTCAGTGGGGGGGGGGGAGGAAATAGTGCCCCATCATTGGTGTCAGTGGGAGGAATAGTGCCCCATCATTGGTATTAGTGACACCAATGATGGGGCACTATTCCTCCTACTGACACCAATGATACTTACCTTGCTGACTCCTGCTCCAGCCTCGGCTCGCTCCCTCCCTCTCCCATCTACAGCCAGCATACCTGGCTGCAGCAGCACCATCTGCACGCTACAGACACTTACCTGTCAGCTGTCTTCCTTCTCCGGCTGCTCCCTTGCTCGATCTTCTTTGATCTTCGTGCTGCTGCTTGGCTCCTCCTCCTCGCCGGTGATTGGCTGCCTGTGTGCCTCTCCTGAGCTACAGTTCTGGCGGCCAATCACTGGCGAGGAGGCGGAGCTGTTGAGTGATCCCGGGGATGTGGCCAGATGACAGGGGCGGCATGTCATCCCGCACACACATGACGTCCAGGGAAATGTGGACTTATCTGCATGTGGGCGGACCCGCCTGGAGACTGATAGAGGAGTGGTGTCTCGGTTCCTAAGACCATCGGAAATATGTGTTCTCTGATGGTCTTAGGAGACCCCTGTGAAAGGGTTGTTCGACCCCCAAAGGGGTCGTGACCCACAGGTTGAGAACCGCTGCCCTATGTGAAGTCAGGCTTTATATTAGCATCCCACAATACACTAGAAATCAGACAGAAGTTATGCAGCAAAAATTAAATCCTTATTTAAAGGCTAAGTTCACCTTTGGAATATGCTACATCCTAAATTAGGGTATAACATGCTCCAGCTCATCCCCAATTACCTCTCTCACCCCTTCCCCTGTGATGGCAAGAAGGGGATCTTCTCCACTCACCCACTGACACATTTAAAAGCAGCGCAGCTGTGCAAGGCGCTACCCAAAACAGCTGTGTCATTCATTCACCGTAATCTGTGCGTGCAGAAACTGTAAGTCTTGTCTGTCGATGAGGCAGACAGCTTGCAGTTCTCAATGGACTGCGTGTGCCTTTGCAGTCCATTCACTCTTCCTCCAGCTTTGTAACTGAAAGCCGCAGAGAAGTATGGGCATAAGGCTGGAGAAAGCACGTGCAGGAGCCTGATTTTGCCCTCGCGGTCCACTGATCAAGGTTGCAATGCTTTGTAGGCTCCTGTAGAGAAGTATACATACTTTTCTTTTTCTGCATAAATATGTGCATTTAATATTTTTATTTTCCTAAAATGTGAACTTATTCTTTAAATTAGAACTAAAGTCAACAAAATATCTCTGAGACCAAGCACCAGTGGGCTTGGCGAACCGCGTCAGAGAGCATGGCCAGAACAGCGTCTGAGGCCATTCCTCAACATTGGACCCCTGGGGTCGGTTGAGCAGCGTCCATCCCTTCACTTGCATTGGCTTGATACTGTAATCGCTCTGACTCATGCTCCCCTCGTCTCACTTGCCGGTGGGGTGATCTTTTTCCTTCCATCCATAGCTTGGAGAGGCACCACAATGTATACTTTTCGCTATCAATAAAATATCACCCACAAGCCTTTCACTGGTGCTGACATCTTCTACCTGGCTTTTAGGGCTGTCTTGATTGGCTGGTGTGGGATGATGTAATGCATGATTTACCCCAGCATTGAGGTGTGCCCAGAATGTATGGCAAGATACATATGCAGCTCATTGTACATTCTAAAGAAGACTTCAAATACCAGGCAATATAGTATGCCTCTTCTGTAATAACAGTGTGCCTGTTTGCAATTTTTTTCTTTAAATTTTAGTTCTGCTTTAAATGTGTTGCTAGCATAATTTAACCGCTTCCTGTCCGGCCCATGTATATAAACGGCTGGATGGGAGCAGTGCAGGAGTGGGTTGCCGTTCATAAACAGCGCCCGCATTTTCAGCCTGGGAGCGCGCGGCACTACGATCCAGTGCCCGCTGTGTCCGGAAGACACAGCGGAACACCGATCGCTGTACAGAACCTCTGTGTGAGGTCCCGGTTATGTGATCACTGATTGGCCAATCAGTGATCACATGAATAGTAGTAAGCAAGATGTCACTTCTGACATCATTGCTTACTACTTGTGAAATCTGTGAATGATCACAGGTCACGTGGTACAAGGCTATTCACAACAGCCTTGTACCATGTGACAATCTGACCAATCACAGTTCGCACAGTATTTCTCAATGGCTGCAATAATGCAGCCAGAGAGAAGGAGAAATTATTGCGTTTACAGCCTTTATGGGTGTAAAAGCAATCAGTGTAAAAAAAATAAATAAATCTTCATTACCCCCCACCAGTAGTACAGTGTCTCTATGATGACATTGTACTGTTAGGGTAACAGTATGTTAAAAAAAAACAAATAATATAAACAAAAACAATTTAGAAAAATTATAATTTTTGGTTATAAACTAATTTGGGTTTTTTGTTTTTTTTTTTTACTAAAAAGATAGCCGAGTACATTTTGGCCAAGATTTATGAAGAAAGATAATTTATTTGCAAAATGTTATAAGCAAAACACTTTTTTTTTACATTTTTGGACTTTCACTTATATAGCAAAAAAAAAATCCCAGTGGTGAATAAATATTACCAAAATAAAGTTTTATTGGTCTCAAAAAATGCTAACAAATTCATATGGGTACAGTGTTGCATGACCGCGCAATTGTCATTCAAAGTGTGACAGCGCTGAAAGCTGAAAATTGGCCTGGACAGGAAGGAGGTAAAAGTGTCCAGACTTGAAGTGGTTAAAGTGGTTGTAAACCTCAGACATGAAATATGAACAAATCATATCCCTCTATAGTTTGTACTTGTCTCAATTAAGAGCACTAAGTGTCATCTCTGTCTGCTGCCTCACTCCTCTGCTATCAGCATGAATCACTTCTGACAAGTTTTCGGACACCAAGAGAAAAATGGTGACGGGAGGGACCTCCAGCAGATTGACAGCCTCAGCTCTGTTCCTGTGTACTGTGTGGATGAGGTGTGTCCCTTTCCTCCAATCAGCTCTCCTCGATCTCTGCAGTGTGCATTTATTTCTCTCTGCCCCCTTTTCTCTGGACTCTCAGACAAGCTTTACAAATGCAGCACTTTGATCGGATGCAGAGAAACTGCAGATAAACAGGTACAACTGTAGGAGAATTGTTTCACCTCTGTATATTACCTGAGGCCAATCACTTCACTGGGTATATGTGAAGGCTTACTACTACTTTAAGTAAATGACATTGGCTTTAAAACCCAATATAGGGTTTTCTTTCCAACATAAAAAATGTCACGTCACCCTGCAAATGCAGTGAAACATTATCAAACATTTTATAGCTTTTTTTATTACTTTATTTTGTATCATGCTGGGGAACAGAGCTATGAAGGAAGAAAAATAAAACCAGCTGTGTCCTACAAGAATAGCTTTGCTTTCCCTGTGAGCTCTGTAAGCTATTGTTTTAGTAAATCTTAAAAGTCTTTAAATAAAATGCTTTTCTTGTGGGAGGAACAACAAACACAATGAAAACATAACTACAGTGAGTGGCAAAGTGTCTGTCATGCAGACACAAAATTAAAAAAACAAAAAAAAAACAACATGCTGCCTAGAACCTAGAAAAGGTGTTCAATTGGCTGTGCCACTGGGCACACAGCTGACTATATTTTTATGAAATACTGCTATTTAAATATTCTTCAGCATCAGACCAGGTGTGTCAAGTGCCTGCAATCTGTGGGGTGGAGGAAACACAGAAGGGGACCAGGCATCATCTGACACTCCCAAAAGGTTTAAATGCAGAAAAATTTTCAGCTAGGGGCATTTTGCAAATATAGAGGAGACCAGATGCAGGCAGCGGAAGAGGCAAGCTTTAAAGTGGTTGTAAGACATGAAAATATGAACAAATCATATCCCTTTACAGTGTGTACTTGTCTCAATTAAGAGCACAAACATGTCTGTCTACTGCTTCAATCCTCTGCTATCAGTTCAATCACCCCTGACAAGTTTTCCTGACACCAAGAGAAAAATGGTGACAGGGGAGGGACCTCCAACATATTGACAGCCTCAGCTCTGTTCCTGTGAGCTGTGTGAAGGGGGGTGTGTCTCTTCTCTCCAATCAGCTCTCAGAGCTGTCCTCACTGATCTCTGCAGAGTGTAGTTTCAGCCCCGTTTTTCTGAACTCTTAGACAAGCTTTACAAATTCAGTACTTTGAATGGATGTAGAGCAGACTGTAGATAGACAGGTGATACACAGAGATGAAAATAATCCTCCATAAATTGTTACCTAAGGCCAGTCACTTCACTGGATATATGCAAGGGTTTACAACCACTTTAAGCAGCATTATTTCCAGGGAACATGATTTTTTTTAAATGTTTTATGTCCACATGACAGGGTCACTTTAAACCCCATGCTAGAACACAGTAGGGTTAACCACTGAGATACCATGTCACCTAGCTACAGATAAAGGAGCATCTACCCACAAATTCAAGTCACTCACAAAAGAAGTAGACATCCACAATATGCAAGTGTTTGGCATAACATAATAAAGAGCAACTACAGGCAACAGCTAAACCTCAACTCACTAAGCTACAGACATCATTATTTTCCATAATCAAATGTTATTTTCAACAATGACAGCCAACAAGAGTTTGATTTTTGTCTGCCATCGCGAAGAATAACGGGAACTTCTTTCCAGTAGATATTTGACATTGGAAGTGATGCTGGCAGATTTACTTTGGACATCAGATCAATTAAAGTGATCACATCGAACAATTGCTCATATGAATAAATGTATGTATGACCAGCATTGCTATAACTGTAGAGAAGGGTGGAGGCACTCTGCACATGGAGGACACTAGCCAGAACAGAACAGTAGGATTTCTATGTACCAAATAATTGGTACTCTAATCCTAGGTACACACCTACATTTTTTTTTAATTCAACCCAGCGCAGGGGCGGACTGACAACTCATGGGGCCCCAGGCAATAGGGGATCATGGGGCCACTGTGTCCTTGCCCAAACTCAAAAAACCCTATGAAAAAGGTACCAGGGGCATCTCATGGGTCCCCCTACTGACCCCGGGCCCTCGGGCAGTGCCCAAGTTTTCAAATGGTCAGTCCGCCCCTGACCCACGGGTTGGTCAAGGTCGTCGAACTAACTAAGCAATATTAATGTGACGATCTCCTCCAATGAGCTATTGTGTCCTGACAGGGGGACTGCCTGCAAGCTATCGGCTGTGAGTTCTCTTCAAATGTTGGTTTTCCAGCATACTCGTTCGTCAGAAGCAGATCGTGAAGCAGGGACAAGGAGCTGCACGCACGAGTCGAACGTCGGTTGATTCCTGACGAACTTGTCAGAATGTTTTTGGCCCATGTGTACCAAGCCTAAGGCTCTGGCATTAAACAGTTGAAGGATTAGGAATCCAGTTGAACATCAGAAGGATGGGGCTTAAATCGATCCTGGTGCCAAAATAAGCTTTTGTAAATTAGCCATACCTGTAAAAGACCAGTGTAACTACCATTCCTAATGCCCATGTCAGCGAATGCTGCTCCGATACTTAGAAATCTTATACAGAGCACCGAAGGAAAACTGACACTTCTGGGAGTGTCCATATCCTGGGTCCTCGATCTGATTTCCACTCATTGTTGGATACAGTAATGATGTGAGGTTAGAGGGAGGAACCAGCGATAGTCATGCTTAGGTTGAAAAGAAAAAAGGAGTGAATCTGATTGGCTGCTTTGTAAAGTATACAGACTATTTTGGTAAAAGATACGTTATTTTTTCCAGTTGTTTATAAATTGCACACTCAACGCTCATTTAAAAAATATAATTAAACACAATGCAGGTAATCACAATAAAAAACATGTACAATAAAATACAATAAATGCCGCTTCCTATTCTTAATCCAAGTCCATGATAGGATTATTTATTTTATGATGTAAAATAAATACATTTTATATTACTAAAATCCTTAAGGCAGGAGAGGGTGGTAGGTCAGTTACACGCACTACTGCGAATCAAGCGATAGCGGCAGCATGGTTTCCGTTTGACCACTTTCTTTGTTCAACCGAATGTGCTGAAGCAACTGATCACAATATTCAGGAGTCCTGTGTTTATGCTTTACAGCTTCAATTTCTTGCACTAATAATGAGGGATACACAATACTGGCCTCTTTTAGGACATCTGCAATGCAAACAAAAAGATCGCCATCACTTAAAGTCAAAGTGGTAAACAGTCAATGCATAGCTAATAACGATAAACATGCACTTGAAGTAAAAAAAAAAAAAAAAAAATCTGCCTTCCTGCCCCAATGAAAAGGACAGCCGTCAATATACACATTAGGACAACTTAAAGTGATATTAAAGGGTTGGGTTAAAAAACAAAAACAACATACATGCCATACTTACCTGCTCTGTGCAACAGTTTTGCACAGAGCAGCCCAATTCCCCTCTTCCTTGGTCCCCCAGCTGGTACTCCTGGTCCCTCCCCGCTGCTGAGTACCTCCAGAGCAAGCCGCTTGCTATGTGGGCACTCGTGTGCTCACCCCTGAGCCCCTCCTACAAGACTCACACAGCACAGCTCAGCTTTGCCCCCAACTCCCTGCTCACTGGCTGTTATTGACAACACTGGGAGCCAATGGCGCCCACTGCTGTGTCTCAGCCAATGAGGGGAGAGAGACCCGGCAGAGCCGAGGCTCCTGTGCACAGCACTGGGTCGAGATCAAGTTCAGTATTGGGGGAAGGGGGGGGGAGCTGCACACAGAATATTTTTTCACCTTCATTCATTCTATGCATGAAGGTAAAAAACATTAAGCCTTTACAACCACTTTAGGAAGTAGCCAGGATGACGAGCTGCCAATTGTCAATGATTTCATGTCTATAGGTTCCCACAAATATTGATCAGACGAATTAGAATCTCTGTCCTCTTCTTCCTCCTCTGAACTGATATAAACTTGCATGACCAATTTATGAAGTTATCAATTGTATCTCTGTTTCCACAATGTGATTTCATAATCTGATCACTCAAAATACGATTGTATTCATGAAGTTTCTCAGTGCTGCTATTTGATGCAAAACTATCGATAATATTCCACCCTTGCCTATCAACTAAATTTGATAAAATCTGATCAAAATGGAGTCCAAATCGATTGTAAAGGGTGCTTGATTATTTTCAGATTCAACAGTTTTGTTGAAATTGCACATTGATCTTTTTAAAAAAAAAAAAATTTGAAGCATGTATGACCATTTTGGTTGTACAATCGGTCTTCAATCTCCTTTAGATTTACTAACAATTATCCAAACAATCCATTAAATTTATATCCAAAAAGAAAGGTCCTCATACTACATAACTGTTGGTATAGCTAAAGAGGATTGTACTATATTAACCCCTTGGCGCCGGCACCTCCCAGCCCTTTAAGGGTTCCAGAAGCCGGGAGGCGGGGCGGGGTTAGGGTCATGTGACCGCCGTGACACGCTGTCACGTGATCAGGAAAGGTCCCGATCGAAAGAGGAGATCGGGACCTTTCCTTGAGTACTGGACATGTGTCCTGGGAGCGCGCAAGGCGCGTGCTCTCAGCACATGTTCTGTTTTAATAGAACGCAAATGTGCGGCTGCTCAGTGTCCAGGCCCAGACACCGGAAGGCCGCACATTTGTGTTCGGCAGGCGTGAAGAGGTTAAAGAGCACCTGTGACCACCAAAACCATAATGAACTGAAGGCAGCTTTCAGAAAAATGTACATTTTCACTGCATATGCCATCAATGGTGAGCTGACTTTACATTTTACTGCTTTTAGTTTATTATGCTTTTTATAGGCACAGGTGCACTATAAGGCTCTATAAAACCAGCTCCCAACTGTCATTTTTATAGTCTAGACTTGGAAACGAATCAAGGAAGCTTATGTGGTTGCTCTGGGCAACAGGAAATGTCACCTCTAGTGCACTCTTTATATGTCAGATCTAATGTGTTTAAAAACATTATACATACAAAGAGACAAATATCACGCTTGGAAGCTAAATTAGGGCTTGGCGAACCATGGGTCACAAGCTAACAAACTGTATGCACCAGTGCAACCTTACAACTAATCTACATTTCAACAACTAAACTTCTGAACAAATAAAATGATATGGTATACAAGCCGAGTATAAAAGCGCTTGCGTTTTAGTTTAGTATTAGACTGCCATCTACAGACATTAACCTGACATTACAAGAATGAGCGGCAATGTACTGTACATATACAATTACACAACACATAGAAATAAGGTTTTTAAAACATTAACACACACGGATAGAGATTTAAATGAATTGGATAGTTTTTAATTGACAGTAGATCTTAAAAAAAGAAAAGCAAATTACAAAAAAAATGTTAAACTTTGAAGTAGACCAAGTTCTACTTTCTAAAATAGCCACCTCTTCCTCCTCCAAGTAACCTAATATACAAAGTCGTCAGGGAGGGGCAAGGGTGGACTGACAACTCATGGGGCCCCCGGGCAATAGGGGATCATGGGGCCCCCGTGTCCTCGCCCACACCCAAAAAAGCCTGTAAAAAAGGTACCAGGGGCATCTCATAGGGCCCCCTACTGACCCCGGGCTCAAATGGTCAGTCCGCCCCTGGGGAGGGGAAAGATTTAACCAACTATTTCTTAGGCTTCTTGCACTGAGAAAGATGAATGCTCTTGCTGTCAGCAGCATCCTAGATAAATAGCATCGACAACCCCTGGTAAAAAGTATGGAATCACCATATGGAAAACGTTCAGTCAATTGTTTAAGTGATGTAGCGCTGCTAAATAATAGCTACAAAAAATAAAAGAGTGACATAGCTGAATAAAACGTCCATAATGACTCTGGGCAGACATGAATAGATAGGAATATGTGACCTCCATCACCATTAAAGGGACCGATCCCTGGCTCTGGTTTCACAATCTATTGAAAGCTCAAAGGTGTGTAGCCTCCCTAGCGCTCTGATTATGTCAGTATTTCTGTGCTCAAAGCGGTACATTTTTTTGCATGGAAATATGTTGTTTTTTTATTGTAGGCCTGTAATTTTTAGGAATAACTCACTGAAATCTGCCCGAACAAGAGTCTAGTAAACATCCCGGGTATGTTAAAATTTGAAACACAAAATCATAAATTATAGTTTAATAATCATAAAAAATACTATAATAAAAATACATTTAATTCAATAATATAATCAAACCAAAAACACTGAAATTTGAAATATAGCGCCAAGTTCGCACATCACTGAGCAAAGTCGCAAAATCATTTTCAGTGTCTGATGACGAATTTCCCCACGAATCATTATCACTCAATTCTGCAAGTAGTTCTAATTTACTATCGCTGTTCTCTAGCTGGTCTAAAACCGCTTTTGACCTAAAGGGACGCTTTTTGGACGCCATGGACCTTTCTCAGTTTCCAGGCAGAAAGAACAGTAAAAATGCAGGCAGGGCACAGGACAAAGCACTAGGGACAAAATGTATGTGAAATTGTTTGATACAGTAATGTTTTACTATGTGATTTTAGTGAATTTAGTGAATGTCACTTTTTTACATTTTTAAATTTCCTGCCAGTTCCATCCCCGTACGTCCTGATGTCGCAGGGAACGGAACCCAGATGACAGATGCCGGCATTGGCCAGAGGACATTGCCGGGGACACTGCAGGAGGGACATCGTGGGAGCGCAGGACAAGGTAAGTGAAGAAGAGATCCCGGAGCAATGCTGCAGGGTATTCCCGAGTGTAGCTCAGGGTTACCGCTTGTGGTGATGAAACTTTACTCCGAGGTACACTCGGGAATACCTCCAGGGAGGTTAATTACTATCACATGGCTGTGGATTGAAAAAGTGAAGAATCCTTTTGTCTATTTGATATCATAAAGCGCATTTCCATGTGCTCTGAGGTGAGAGTTCTGTGAGCACTGAGGTGGCACTATATGTTATGTGCACTACTTTACTTGATGGTGTTTGGGATATCAGCACAAGAAGAAAACACATGAATTATGGAAGAATCTTTATTACAAATTGATGGATTTTACATATATGGACTCATTATGGACGTTTTATTCAGTCAGTTTTTTATTTTTTTAGCTATTATTTAGCAGCGCTACATCACTTATTTATTTCTTTTTAATTTGCTTTACTATTGTGGGAACACAGTTTGATGTTAGAAGCAGCCACTATCATCACACATTTTTATTTCATTTTTCTTTATGCTTGTTGTGCGTTTTGCTGTGGGTTTTTGTTTTCCTCATTATTGAGGGAGTTCAAGGATTTCACTTCTACATTCAATTGTTTAATTGTGGGTAGGAAGAAAAAAAAAACAAAAAAACAACTAATCACAGACATGCCTCATAACTATTTTTATTTAAGATTCCAACCTTTTGGCTTTAGAAACACTTAAAATAAAAAATAAAACTGTAGTCAGTTGCAACTGTTTTTGCAGATCAAGGGAAAAAATATGGAACCACTCAATTCTGAGGAAAATATTAAGGAATGATGAAAAAAACCGCTACAGTACACCAGTAGTTCTTTGTTGCACCACCTCTGGATGTTAGAACAGCTTGAATTCCCTGAGGTATGGATTTAACTACCAACAAACAGTATTCTTCATCACTCCGGCTCCAACTTTCTCTGATTGCAGTTGCTTTGCTTTGCAGGTTGAAGCCATGTCATGGACCATTTTCTTTCATTTCCACCATAGATTTTCTATTGGATTGAGGTCCGGACTATTTGCAGGCCATGCCACTGACATTATATGTCTTTCTTGAAGGAAAATTTTTACGGCTTTTGCCCTATGGCAAAGATGCATTATCGTCCTGAAAAATGATGTCATCATCACCAAACATCATTTCAATTGATGGAATAAGAAAAGTGTCCAACATCTGAAAATAAATTTGAGCATTTATTGAACATTTAAATGACTGTCATCTCCCTCTTCCCCGTTCCTTTACCTGACATGCAACCCCATATCATCAATGATTGTGGGAATTTGCATATTTTCTGCAGGCTGTCGTCTTTATAAATTTTGATTGGAACAGCACCAAACAAAAGTTCCAGCATCATCACAATTCCCAATGCAGATTTGTGATTCATCACTGCATGTCACTTTCATCCAGTCATCCACAGTCCATGATAGCTTTTCTTTAGACCACTGCAACCTTGTTTTCTTCTGTTTACATGTTAATGATGTTTTTTGTTTGGCTTTTCTGTATGTAAATCATTTCCTTTCTGCCTCATTGACTCCAGTTTCTGCCTCATTTGTTTTGTTATGCATTTTCTGTTTTCAAGGCATAATGCTTTAACCCCTTGCCTACAGGGCACTTATACCCCCTTCCTGCCCAGGCCAATTTCCAGCTTTCAGCGCTGTCGCACTTTGAATGACAATTGCACGGTCATGCAACACTGTACCCATATGAAATTTTTATACTTTTTTGTGACAGATACAGCTTTATTTTGGTGGTATTTAATCACCTCTGGGTTTTTAATTTTTCCTAAACAAACCAAAAACCAGTGAAAATTTTGAAAAAAAAAAAAAGTTTTTTTCCTAGTTTTTGTTATAAAATTTTGTAAATAAGTGATTTTTCTCCTTCACTGATGTACGCTAATGAGGCTGCAGTGATGGGCACTGATAGGCTGCACCGATGGGCATGTCCGCAGTCTCTGGTCATTTCCTGTACTAGGTCTGCAGTCAATTGGTTCAGAATATTTTTTTTTCTTGTTTTCCTCCTCTAAAACCTAGGTGTGTCTTATGGCCAGGTACATCTTATGGAGTGAAAAATATGGTTAGCAGATGTAATTTGATGCAGATGTTTGTTTTAGAACTGCAAAGTACATGGTGATTCCATAATATTTTCCTCAGAATATGTTTTTCCTCTGACTAAAGTTTTCTTTTTTTTTCCTTTTTTTGAGTGTTTCTTAAAGCCAGAAGGTTGGAATGTTAAATGAAAATCGTTTTGAGGCATGTCTGTGATTGTATTTTTTGCTACACAATTAAACAGTTGAATGAACATTTTCCAAGAGTGGTGATTCCATACTTTTTGCCAGGGGTTGTAGAAATGATCGGAGGAGAATTCTGCAATTCAGCACCTTAACCAAGATGCCTACATAGGAGCATTGACAGGAAAAACATGCAAAAGAAAAAACAAATGACGGTAGAGGGGAACAAAATGTTTTTCTTGCCAGTGTCTATTTCTCCTGTTGGCAGCAGTATAACCAACAGTCTAAGAATACCAGCTTCACTCAATGGGAAGGAAGGAATTGCATGCTGATCAGCCAGGAAGTCAGTGAGCACCAAACTTTCAGTTTGAGCTGACAACTCAGTGGGGTTGATTTACTAAAAGCAAGTAGAATGTACACTTTGCAAGCTCCAGAGCTTAATAAATGAGGCGAGGGTTCACTTTGCAAAAAAAACCCAATTACATAAAAAGAAAATGAAAAAAAAACAGCGTTTTTATTTGCACATGATTAGATGATGGAAGTCATTTATCAAGCTCTGGAACTGCACAATTTATTTGCCTTTAGTAAATTGACCTCAGTGACTCTGCTGAACTGAAATTAGCCCTGCCTAGTTCTGTTCTCCTGAACTACAGAACAACTTTTCCTCTCATGTCAAAGACATATGAAGTGACAAATAAGTACTGTGAAGGTAAGTATACCTGGGTCGGGAAAGTGAGCTTTAGAAGAAAAAAAAAAAAAAGACTGCCACTTTGTCTGAATGGGCATATCTGAAAGCATCTCTATAGGGCATTGTACTGGCAAGTGTTGGGCTTTCTGCACACATTCCTGCCAAGGACATACCACACAAGCACCCAACAAGAAGTGTCAGATATCAGGGGAAAGTATAGCATGCTATGAGCATTGCATGTGCTTCTTCATCCAGTTCAGGATGGGCCCACACAAATATTTTCTGCTTTAGTAAATCATATAGTAAGCATTTTGTATAATTTATAGCACAGTTCTCTCAGCATAATAAATTCCTGGCATGGAACATACCTAGTACTGTCGTCTGCAGGTTTGAATCAGGGTCATCAAGGTGCACAAGGAGACCTCGATATAAGAATTCCAGGTGAGCCTTATAGGTGGTCCTGTCATACCGGTCATCAATACATTTAAACCACACACTAAATGTTTTGGCAGCTGTGATTCGGACTTCATCTGAAGCATCATCAAGTCGTTTTAATACCTCTGTAAATACCAATTTGAAAGATAAAAAAGAAAATTCATAAACAGAATTTACAGAGAGTTAGCATAATACTTGTTCTTGTAACCTTTACAGATTTTTAAATTAGTCATGAAAATAAAAATCCTAATTTTGCGCAGACCTATGGTAAACTGGCCCCAGGTTAAAATCTGCAAAGCCACCCCCCTCTTGCTGCCCATATGTCTAAAAAAAAATAAAAAAATTAATTCCTCCTCTAAATACTTACCTTACAACCAAATCCATGTTTCTCCACGAAGCAACAGATGCAGCATGAATTTGCTGCTTCCAACTTAGCAATCAGTCATTGCATCTATCCCACATAGATTCCACTCTTTTGACTTAGTAGGGTCAGTAGAGCATCATCAAAAATAAGAAAAGAGGTGAAAAAGCTGAGATTTTATCCTGGGATTAGGTCCTGTTTTTATCTACAACACCCCTGGATTGCGTATGCAGATAAGGGGTATTTGTAGAGAAAACAAACTGTGCAGATCTGACTGAAGTTGAAATATGCCCTTGCTATAGGTGTAGGCCATTTACATACTTTATAAAGCCTGACTGGAATACTCCCAGGATGTTGCTAAGTGAGGCGTAGTAGTTATTGCTCACCTCCACCATCACAGGAGTGAGCTTTATGTCTGATTCAAACCCCCTTACATGCTCTCTCTCTCCTCCCTGATGAAGCAGCTTTGAGCTCAGCATTTGAAAACGCACTACTGTGATGGTGGAGGTAAGCAGTAATTACTAGACCTCATTTAGCAACGTCCTGGAAGTATTCCAGTCAGGATTCAGTAGTTACGTAAATGGCCTACACCTATAGCAAGGGCATTATTTAACATTAGTCAGAGCTGCAGTTTGTTTTCATCCACACACACCCCTTATCCACATAGACAGGTTTTTTTTGGTAAAGGTGAACTAACCCTTTAATAGATCTACTGTAAATAAGAAATGCACAGTACTACAAGGGCTGTCATACTTTTCCTTGAGAAAAGATTGCTATGGGCTCCGTTAATGCTTATATGATCAAAAGTCTAGGCCTTTTGTCACATGACAACTGTTGAAGAGAGATCAGCCAATCTAAACTCCCCCTCAGCTACATGAATAAATGTCTAGGCTTTTGGGTTATTTTTGACCAACAGTGAAAGAAGCCATGGCAGCATTTCCTTCAGGAAAGGAAAGTCTTTCAGCTGATACCCTTTATTGATCCATTATATAAAGTCTGTTAACACAGCTATATGTGAACATTGAGAATAGTTCCAATTGTTAAGAGTTTGTTTACATTTTTATTTAATGAGCCATGATAGTTCTATAAGCGACACACATCCGGCTACTTGAGTTAAACCAGCCCTAGACTGATTGAAATTTCCTCTGAAGCGGACGCATTTCGATCCATCTGTGGCAGGCTGCTTGTACTGAAGTTTATCTATCGATCGACTTCAGTACAACCAAACTGTCTTTACGTTCAAATCACTGCTGGTGGCTATAGCAGCCAGCAGTGATCCTTGTATTCTGACAGATGGGCAACCTCCTGCTGTCAAAATATAATAGCACAGCAGGATGCATTTCTCCGTCAACAATTACTGTGTTTATGAGGGAATTGAGCAATTTTCTTTTCATTCAATCCATGGTTTAAGAAAAGAAAATTGGATAATGTATGGCCTGCTTTATAGGGGAGGAGGAGAAAATACATTCAAATCATTCAAACATAATTGGGTAAATTTGGCTAGAAGTCAATTAATTGTCCAGAACATTCTTAAGATTGTGGGAGGAAGCCCATGCAGACAAACTTCAAATTACAATTTAATATTGTGGATTACTTTCTTGAAGTGCTAACACATCCAATATATGCCAACAATGAAAAAAAAAAAAAAAGTAAGGTCTAACAGCAGTTCTAAAGTAAGACTGCATTTACAGTAGGTGTGTAATTACAAAAGATAAACAATAATGGGATTTTTGACTTACTTGTAAAATGCCTTTCATGAAATACATCACAGGACACAGGAGAGTTAATTCTCAGACCACTGTGTATTTAAACACAATCCCATTAGGGACAGGCAACAGCACGCAACTGACACCACAACACAACCTCTCAACAAAAGAAAAAGATGAGTAATAGGGCAAGCTATTACAGAGCCACCTGAAAGACCAACATTTGCTGAGACCTGAACATCCATCTGGTAAAATTTTGCAAACAGTGCAGGAGACCAGGTGGCAGCTTTATAGACCTGGTAAACCAAGGCCTGATGCTAAATAGTAGAGAGGTGGTATAATGTGGGCAAAGTCCCTTGTAAACAAATAAACACCTGACCAAGTAAAAGGAAACTAGTTGTCTCTGAAAAGGTACGGTCTCTTAAGAGACCATATGGCCAGGGACCTATCCCAATCCTAACCGAAGGAAGCATAAGACTTGTCCCATGGACAATTTCCTGAGATGACGCTTCCCCTCTTTGCACCAAGAAAGAATGCTTTTCATTGGTAGTGGTAAACCTTATGTGAGGAAGGTTTTCTGGCCTTCAGCAAGGTGGGACCCACTAAACCTGAAAGCCCACCAGGACCTGGACTTCAACAGCCAAGATGTCAAAGCCAGTGATTGTAGGGGCGGGAAACGCATAAATCAGTCTTAACTGATTTTACTGAGTGACTAGGTCATCAACCATGAAGGCTCAATCATTGGCCGGGGACACAAACCTGTCCCGTTTGTGGTAAAGTATGAACTATGTCTGTCATCCCCACTGAAGGCAACCACTCTCCAGGATCTAGCTGTTGGTAGCTTAAGAAGTCCATTTGCCAATTTTCCACACCAGAATATACGGCAGGGTTGGAACATGCAGTTCTGCCAAAGTCAGAATGAGCTTCACTTTACAGACCGTGGTGTATTTACCATGAGGCAAACAAGGCGTTTGCTTGGGTGGCAATTTACAGGGGGGTGGCAGTGGTGGCAGTAGGTGGGGGCTGCAGGAGATGGGCGTTAGTGGCAGATGCGGAGTGGGGAAGGGGCCGTCCAATTTTAGTGTTGCCCAGGGCAGCACAAGAACTAAATGCACCACTGCTTACAGAGAATGGCCTGACTCCTGGTGCCTCCTTGGTGACCTATGTATGTCACTGTTGTGGCATTGTCGGTTTGGATCCCGAATGATTCCCACTGTACAGCGGTCCAGTGCTGAAGCGCAAACCAAATCAACCTGATCTCCAGGACACTGATCGCCAATCCAGGTTTCCTCTCACAACCATGTCCCCTGAACAGTCAAGGAATCTTGGACGTTTGACCAGTTTAACAAGCTGGTGTCCTACCTTGATACCTTTGACACCACTAAGAGAAAAGATTTTCCCCGACTCCAGTGCTGGGCTGAATAGCACTCAGTCCAAGGATAACTTTTGGTGCTTAGTCACATGGGGTGATCCAAAATGCTGGTCCATTTGTACCACGCTGTCAGGATGTTGAGTTGTAAAAGCCTTAAATAAAACTGAGCATAAGGGACTGCTTCGAAGGAGGCTACCATCAACTCAGGCATCATCATGCAAAAGTGTATAGAGGGGTGTTCCAGGGAATGCAACTACCATATCTTGAACCAGGTCAGAAGCTTTTCCTGGTTATGATGGATACCCTGGAAGCGTTAGGAATGGGAGATAGAATGAGAGGGTGGATTGGAGAGTTATATAGAGGGCCTACCGCTACCATAATGGTAAATGGAGGAAGATCGGAGTATTTTAAGATGTCAAATGGTACAAGACAGGGATGTCCATTGTTGCCATTGTTATATTTGTTATCACTGGAGCCCTTACTGTCCATGATTAGGAAGAACATAGACATAAAAGGAATAAAGATAGGAGACAGACAACATAAGGTAGTGGCTTATGCGGACGATCTGATGTTTTATGTTGGAAACCCCAGAACATCACTTCCAAATTGCATTGAGGGAGTATGGAGAACTGTCGAACCTGAAAATTAACCCGACAAAGACCGAAATCTTAAACATAAACCTTAAAAAGAGCGAAAAGGAAAAATTACAAGAGGAATTCCCTTTCCTTTGGAGAGACAAAGAATTAAAATATCTAGGAATAAAACTATTAGCCTCAATTAAGAACCTATATAAAGCCAATTATATAGCATTATTAAATGAGATTAAGGAGGAGCTGAGGAGAGTGGGAAATGGAAACCCATCGTGGATATGTCGCATAAACTTGATAAAGATGGTAATTGTCCCCAAAGTATTATACAAATTTCAAATGATCCCAATCAAACTCCCAAAGGCATATTTTAAAGAACTTAGGAAAATGATAATAAAATGTATATGGAGGAATAAAAAGCTTAGAATAGGTTATGAAACGTTGACTAGAAGTAAAGAAAGAGGAGGATTGGGGGTACCAGATTTTAGGAGATATTACAAAGCGGGGATTATCGCGAGAATCTTCGACTGGATACATAATCCGGAGAAAAGTTTGGTTAAAATTGAGATAGCACTGAGTGGAATAAGTTTAAGTAAAAGTATTTGGGTACCTGCACAATATAGGAAATTAGAGGAGAGCACAAGCACGTACACTCTTAATGTTTTAAAAGAATGGGATTTATTACACTACAAAAGGGGTGGGTTTTTAATTCACAATTAATACCACTTAGGAACACAAAATATTTCATCCTGGGTAAGGATAGCATAGCAGGGAAATGGATTATAAAACAGGAGGCACAATTGAGAGATATAATGGTAGGAGAGGAACTCGGGTCATACAAGGATATGGAGGAAAGAAAGGGAGAAGTCTTTAATAAGATGGATAGACCTTACCAACTGAAGTACTTTTTTGAGAGCCTTCCAAAGCCTATAAGAACTAGAAAAGATTGGAATCCATTTGAGTCACGGGGAAATGGTAGACACGGAACAGCAAAAATACACAAGATACTAATGGAACTTGACACCGACACAAAATTAATGCACATAGAGAAATGGGAAAGAGATATGGGAAGAAAAATAGGAGGAGGAGGAGCAGAGGAAAATGCTCACATTACTTCACGAAAATATTAGTATGAGGGAAGTAGAAATAAATTATAAGTGTTTGAATAGATGGCACATTACCCCTAACGTGGAGCACAAGATGAATACGGAAATTTCACAGATGTGTTGGAGAGGTTGTGGAGAGGTGGGCACGTGGTATCATATGTGGTGGGAGTGTCCAGAAATACAGGTGTTCTGGCGGAGGATAGTTTATTTGATAGGGAAAATTACCAAAATCAGTATAGGATTAGATCCAGAACTATGTCTCCTCCATATCTCAGAACTCTCAGTGAAAGCATATAAGAGTTCGGGGATATGGCATTACTTTACCGCAGCAAAGAGCCTGATACCCAGGTTCTGGAAGAAAAGAGAGGTGCCAACTGAGGAGGATTGGATGGGTAGAGTAAATCAGATTTCTGGGACAGAAAGATTGTACTATACGCCTGAGGACAAGTTGGAGATGTATAATAAAAAATGGAAAGGCTGGGAAGAATCTAGAGAAAAGGTGAAATATATGAAGAGATAATATCCCTGGAAGTGGGTTTAGAATTGGGTTTAGGAATAACAGAATAATATGGAGTTAATGAGAGAAGAGAAAATGTGGAGTGTGGGAGGGAGAGGGGAGGAGGGGAGGGGGGGATGGTAAGAAAAGGAAGTTATATATAAAAAAATTATAGAAGGAGAAAATATGGTTTTGATAATTATTTTAATAGAAATTATGAAATGATCTGTATATGATTTGAAAAATTAATAAATATTTATAAAAAAAAAGAAGCTTTTCCTGGGGAAGGACAACTTGTTTCAGGGCAATGTTATGCAGGACTGGGTCCAGCTTTGCTATTTGCCAGGGTCCAATCACCTGGAAGTAGAGCATAAACCAATGGTTAAAGAATTAACTCTCCTGTGTCCTCTGATGTACAATTAAGAAAGCTGTATTATAAGGAGTGTTCTAATCAAACTGGGACTTTTGAGTTTATATAATAAAAGAACAAAATTTCAAGGAATGCAAACTGCATTTTTTTTTCAACATAATCCCCTGCTACATTTCCACACACTTATCCCAGAGTTTAACTAATGCCTGGAAAGCTTGGGCATAGAAAGATTTGACAGTACATTTGAATCATCCTAGGACAGCCTGCTTTACTTCATCAATAACTATGTTCACCGTTCCCACAGAAAGATTTGTCTCTTGTGCAATTTCAAGACAGGTTATGCATCCATTATCCAGGATCAGGTGTTCCACGTGCTGAATGTTCACAGGAATGACTGCTGTGGGCTGAGAAACACCACGGCCGAGATCGTCACTGACGGACGTACAGCCAACTTTGAAACATTTACACCATTCAAAAGGTCTTATTGTGGCTGGGCGTTTCATCACCGTACTATGCTTGAAGTTTTCTGTAGATATCAGCAGGTTTTACGCCTTCATTCACAATAAACTTCATCACACGCTGTTCCATGTATGCACTAACACTGTTGTCTGCCATCTTGAGAAATGGTTTCTGGAGTGGCCCGTGACATGTGCGCTACCTACAGTAAGGCCTGGTTCACATCTGTGCAGGTGGTGCCATCGAGGGACCCGCACAAATACCTGAAGCACCCACACAGAGGAATGCGGGACCTGCAGGCGGGTGCCATTAATCCTAATGGCACGCTGCCCGCACTAGAAATCGCAGCCGTAATGGGAACCTCGATTCCCATGGGGGCTGCGATTTCCCAAGTAGTGCAGGGACTTCTTCCCTGCTTGACCCAGGGCATGGGAATCCATTCAAATGAATGGGCTCTCATGCCTGCACAAACTGTGGCCCGCACGCCGCACATATATGAACCTGGCCTAATAGGAAACACTTGCCACTTACTACTGCATGTAGTACTGCCACGCTAGCATCCCTTTTTATACCTGTAAAATTAATAGTCTCAGTTTGACTTGAACACCCTTTGCATATAATGAAAACTAAGCAACAACTATATAACAATGTTAAGTCGGAGCCAAGGCTTTCCTATTTGCATGGGGCATAAGCTTTGTTGACAGCAGAGCTAAAGAGCTGACTTCCCTACAGAGTGTAAGAGTCCTCTACAACATACTGGCAGGATGTAGCTTCATTCAAAATTGGGTTTAAATCCCAATATAAATCAGCTTAATACATTCCAGGAGCATCAAGCAAAAGGTGTTTGATGTCTTTTCGTGTGTTTTTTTCTGGAGCAGCTATAGCCTAAGTGGGAAAACCTGTTATCTGCCAGCATGCTGCAAAATCGCACCCTTGCACTCTGTGGGGAAGCAGTGATCTTTCTGCAGAGGTCTGACATTTCCCCTGCCAAGCCACAGTTAGAGCTCTCCAATCAGCAGAGAGCATGAGCTTTCCTGATTGCAAAGCTATAGGTCTGGAATGCCAAGCTTTTGCAAAGAGACTGATGATTCCCTGCAGACAGCAAAAAATCCCACTCTGCACCTGATAGCAGGCAACAGGCTTTTCTACTCATGCTATACCTGCTTTTGAAAGAAAATGAACTGAAAGATATTGCACGCCTTTTATTTGGATGCAACTGGAATATATTTATCGGATTTAAAAAGACCCCCCCCCCCCGTGACAGCACGCGGAGGATTTTCTCCCCACATCCGCTGTCAGAATTTAAAACAGCACAGCTGTGCAGGGCTCCACCCACATGGCCGCATCATTTATTACAGAGTTCTGTGAATAAACTACAAGTACCATTGGCCACCATGGCCGATGGCTTGTAGCTCTCAGTGAACTACGGGGGTATGGATGAGCTCTCTGTATTTCAGGCAGTACACCCATAGCATGTGGTAGGAGGCTGGAATATTTGTCGTTTTGGGAGTGGAAATCTATTTTATATACCTATTACCAATAAAATTACTGGTTGCACTATGGAGGGTCTCTGCTTGTGTCTTACTATGACCCTGGGAGGAGCTGGCTGCTAAACTGGTGGACGCTGGAGGAGGAAGACATTATCTAGAGAGTGATCCATACTGATAGGATCGTGTGATCCTGAAAGCGTGCTGGCCCCTTGGGGTCTAAGGAAGGAGGTGAGGGGGCATTTTGGCTGTTAAGGATTGTCACGTGTGAACCACTTACACTGCACATAATTTTGCATGAAGAGTGGAGTGTGAAGCTCATCATTAAGCACTGCATCATCAGTATTATTATTATTAATTTTGGACTTTTCTCATATTTGAATTTTCGTTCATCTTTTTGTGCACTTTAAGTGTGGTACCACTGTATTATTATTATTATATATGATATTTTATTATATATAACATAATTTTTCACTTTTTGCACGAGATATTCCCCATGAGGGAATACATGCATGACACTGTATATGTATTGAGTATCTTGGATTTATTTTGGGGGTGTATTGAGTTTATATTGTATTACGTTTTTATTAGATATTAATTAGCGCTGCACTTTTATATACAGTCATGGCCGAAATTGTTGGCACCCTTGATATTTCTCCAGGAAATCATGTATTTCTCACGAAACGTATTGCATTAACACATGTTTTGCTATACACATGTTTATTCCCTTTGTGTGTATTGGGACAAAACAAAAAAAGGGAGGAAAGAAAGCAAATTCGACATAATGTCACACAAACCTCCAAAAATGGGCTGGACAAAAGTATTGGCACCCTTTCACAACTGCGGATAAATAAGAATGTTACAAGCATGTGATGCTCCTGTAAACTCACCTGGGGCAAGTAACAGGTGTGGGCAATATAGAAATCACACCTGAAAGCAGATAAAAAGGAGAGACGTTCACTTAACCTTTGCATTGTGTGTCTGTCTGTGCCACACTAAGCATGGACAACAGAAAGAGGAGACGAGAACTGTCTGAGGACCTGAGAACCAAAATTGTGGCAAAATATCAACAATCTCAAGGTTACAAGTCCATCTCCAGAGAACTAGATTTGCCTTTGTCCACAGTGCGCAACATTATCAAGAAGTTTGCAACCCATGGCACTGTAGCTAATCTCCCTGGTCGTGGACGGATGAGGAAAATTGATGAAAGATTGCAACGCAGAATAGTCCGGATGGTGGATAAGCAGCCCCAAACATGTTCCAAAGACATTCAAGCTGTCCTGCAGGCTCAGGGAGCATCAGTGTCAGCGCGAACTATCCGTCGACATTTAAATGAAATGAAACGCTATGGCAGGAGACCCAGGAGGACCCCACTGCTGACACAGAGACATAAAAAAGCAAGACTACAGTTTGCCAAAATGTACTTGAGTAAGCCAAAAGCCTTCTGGGAAAACGTCTTGTGGACAGATGAGACCAAGATAGAGCTTTTCGGTAAAGCACATCATTCTACTGTTTACCGAAAACGGAATGAGGCCTACAAAGAACAAAACACAGTACCTACGGTAAAATATGGTGGAGGTTCAATGATGTTTTGGGGTTGTTTTGCTGCCTCTGGCACTGGGTGCCTTGACTGTGTGCAAGGCATCATGAAATCTGAGGATTACCAAAGGATTTTGGGTCGCACTGTAGGGCCCAGTGTCAGAAAGCTGGGTTTGCGTCCAAGATCCTGGGTCTTCCAGCAGGACAATGACCCCAAACATACGTCAAAAAGCACTCAGAAATGGATGGCAAAGAAGCGCTGGAGAGTTCTGAAGTGGCCAGCAATGAGCCCAGATCTAAATCCCATTGAACACCTGTGGAGAGATCTTAAAATTGCTGTTGGGAAAAGGTGTCCTTCCAATAAGAGAGACCTGGAGCTGTTTGCAAAGGAAGAGTGGTCCAAAATTCCGGGTGAGAGGTGTCAGAAGCTTATTGATGGTTATAGGAAGCGACTGATTTCAGTTATGTTTTCCAAAGGGTGTGCAACCAAATATTAAGTTAAGGGTGCCAATACTTTTGTCCAGCCCATTTTTGGGGTTTTGTGTGACATTATGTCATATTTGCTTTTCTGCCTCTGTTTTATATTTGTTCCAATACATACAAAGGGAATAAACATGTGTATAGCAAAACATGTGTTAATGCAATACCTTTTTTGTGTGAAATACTTGATTTTCAGGAAAAATATCAAGGGTGCCAACAATTTCGGCCATGACTGTATATATATATATATATATATATATATATATATATATATATATATATACATATATATATACACACACTTTTAGCCTCCATGCAAACTAGCATTTTATTAAGCTCCTAGAAGCTATTATCAGCATTTTTTCTGCTCTTAGAAGCTAAATAGTGGTATCCTATGTGTCCATGCACACTACTTTAGGCTATTGGCATTTTTTGAGCTTCAGCATCTAGGCGCAAAAAAAAAAAAATAGTTTTTGTAGAGTTTTTACAACAGAAAAAAAAAATGCTAAATGCTCCTAACAGCTGTTTTCAAGCTTTTTTTTTTCCTCTACATGTACTGTAAAAACGCTAATGCTCTTAAATGCTTCTATCACCAGCGGTTTTTATTCAGCATTTTTCGAGCTTAAAAAAAACCGCTAGTGTGCATGGCGCGTAAAACTGAAAGTTCAATTGGGCTTTAACGTTAGTGCAAAAAAAGCTAATGTACATGTTACTGCAAATATAATTTGGACATTCAAATTTAGTTCTATAAGTTCCCACAAAAAATTAATTCCTTTATCCATCTTTAGATTAGTTTGTAGTATTCATATAAGAACACTTGCCGAGGTAGATCTTGTTCAGTTGGTCTGGATTTAAATGGTGTTCACAGGCCTCTAGTAGAGCCCGAATAATACGACAGGACATCAAGCGGCTCATCTTCGAGTCTTCTTCTAAAGTTGTAAGCACCGTGGGCATCAGAATGTCCTGTATCTGGAGAATCTGCAAGACACAAAATGCACGTTACAGAGCGCTTTATGTTACAGTCCACATTTTGTTACGTGGGTGCAGTATTGGTGCCTGTACAAAGCCTGATAGCTGCAAGCATTTCACACAGTGCTTGTAATGATTGAGGGATTTTCTGAGTATATAGTAGAAAGTATGTAAGCCCAAAACGTTCTTACAGTTTTGAAGTGGTGAGGGGTTAGAACCTCTATCAGTTTTTTATTGCTGTGCATGTCAACAATGAATCCTCCTATTTGTCCTAAAGACCATTGTCACTGGGACTGAAAGTGACAGAAAATCTAAAAGTCTGAGTTGTCACAGAGGGGAAATTTTCCAGTGGGGACACTTCTTTTGATGACCACTAAGAATTTCTCTTATTTTGGAGAGATTTCCTCCTATTTAAAGTTGTGTTTATTGGACAACAAAAGAGAAATCTCTTTATTAGGACACAAATGGTGGAAGAAAAACACACAGACGTTTTTACCATTTCGTACTCTATAAAAAAAAAAAAAACGAGAACAAAAAAAAAGTTTTGACTTCAGAAGGACTTAAGTTGAGTGTTTCTGACTAGCTGCCAAGTGAGTGCCCAAGATCAGGGAGCAGGGAGTGGGAACTGCTGAGGAATTCTGAGTTTAAGGAACTCCATACAACCCCTGAATTTTCCATTCATTCTTACAGAAAAATACAGGAGCAAAGCACAGGATAAGTGTGAGTAAATCAGTCATGAGAGAAAAATGAATGAAGAGATTTCTTCTTAATGCTTTGGCTTCAATGCGGAGTCACTGACCCAGAACAAGTATGCACACAGGTAAAGTCATAGTAATGTCAGATGGTCAGATCAGCACACTTTCTCTGAGTCAGTAACTCTGGGGCAGCACAGTGGCTAAATGGTTAGCACTTCCGCCCGGTAGTACTAGGGTCGCTGGTTCAAATCCCAACCCCAGCACCTCCTGCCTGGAGTTTGCATGTTCTCCCTGTGACTGCGTGGGTTTCCTCCGGGTACTCCGGCTTCCTCCCACACTCCAAAGACATGCTGGTAGGTTAATTGGCTCCTGTCTAAATTGTCCCTAGTATGTATATGTATGAATGTGAGTTAGGGACCTTAGATTGTACACCCCTTGAGGGTTAGGGACTGATGTGAATGTACAATATATGTATGTCAAGTGCTGCGTAAATTGACGGCGCTATACAAGTACCTGAAATAAATAAATAATAAATAAACTCAATGCAATTATTCTTTCCTTGCAGGTTTCTTGTCTAATTCCACAGCTTAAATCTTGGAGGTCAGGAAAGCTCTACTATGTGGTTAACCTCCTTGGCGGTATGATTCTTTCCGATTTTTTGTGCTGAAAGCAGTACCATTTTTTTGCATGGAAATATGTAGTTTTTATTGTAGGCTGTAATTTTTAGGAATAACTCACTGAAATCTGTACGAACAAGAGTCTAGTAAACATTCCGGATATGATAAAACTTGAAACACAAAATCATAAATTATAATTTAATAAATAATCATAAAAAATAATAATATAATAATAAAATGTAATTCAATAATATAATCAAACCAAAAACACTGAAATTTGAAATACAGAGGCAAATTCGCACATCGCTGAGCAAAGTCGCAAAATCGTTTTCAGTGTCTGATGACGAATTTCCCCACGAATCATTATCACTCAATTCTGCAAGTGGTTCTGATTTACTATCGCTGTTCTAAAACCGCTTTTGACGTAAAGGGACGCTTTTTGGACGCCAGGGACTTTTCTAAGTTTCCAGGCAGAAAGAACAGTCAAAATGCAGGCAGGGAACAGGACAAAGCAGTAGGGACAAAATATATGTGAAATGCATTGAAACAGCAATGATAGCAAAAATGTCATTTTTTTAAAATTTCAAATTTCCCGCCGGTTCCGGCGCCCGCACGTCCCGACGTCACAGGGACCGGAACACGGAAGCCGGATGCCGGCATCGGCCGGGGACGCTGCAGGGGACACATCACGGGAGTGAAGGACAAGGTAAGTGCTGCATGGACCCCCTGAGCAACGCCGCATGGTAAGCCCGAGTGTAGCTCGGTGTTACTGCTCTTGGTATTGAAATTTTACCCCGAGCTACACTCGGGAAAACCGCTAAGGAGGTTGAAAAGACCCAGTAAGATCTACAGGTGTAAAAACTATAATTACTGGTAAAATGTTCCTGTGCTCTAGGATCGGACCGGAGTCTCAGGCCAAGCCTGAATTTGAACCTTTGACTTGCATACAAGTTAAAATCATTATGATCACTTAATGGTCTAGTAACAGTTGCTGTGAAGTTGAGGACTTGAATGCACCCTGGGCCCAGAATCCTGGGTTCCCCAATGTGATTGTAAGACAAGTAATTATTATCAGTATTGTAGTGTTGGGTGGAATTCTATATACCAGGATATTACATCACTATACCTCTTGTGGGGAGAGAACTTCACTCTGAAAGAGGACCCAGAGGCAGGACACTGCTATGGTTCGGATGGCTGCTGCTGTCCTCCCAGCTTGCCATTTCAAGTTGGGTACTAAAACGTCCTTTATGAGGGTTTCCGAGTGCACATGGAACTGCCTGTATGTGAAAAAGCACAAATAGAAATCCACTAGTCAAAAAAATTGTTTTGCTGCTTTTGATCAGTTTTGTGATCTTTATGCATACATGTACTTTAGTAATAAACAAGTAGGATAATGCACTTTGTTCTGGGAAACTAGCTAAAGCATAGTGTGGTGACAGAACACATTGTGGCAAATGCAAACACTAAAACACTTAAAAAAAGTTCACCAAATTAATAAAAATGTCTCATCTTTCAAAAACAAGACACAACATTCAGTAAAACGTGTGTTATTGTGCGAGTAACCCCTTAAAGGGGCTATCCCAAATTCAGCAACAGAATTACTAACTATTGGGATTTCTTTTATGGATCCATGTCATTCTTTTAGCTTTGTGAAGGTATAAAGAAATCCAACTACTTGTATTTGTTTGGATTTTATACCAGGAAGAATGATTTATCTTTTCCTTGCCGATTTGCCAGCAGGGGGCACTTCAACACAATATTCCATCACAGTAGAAAAGCTGCAGAACTAAAATTTTGTTCTGAAAAACTCCAACAGAGCAGTCTGCATGAGCCTGTTTCTTCACAGGTCTAAAATGAGACAAAAATCATGTTTATGGGTACCGCAATTGACAATTTGTATAAATGCAATGCCAAATAGCTAAAGCACTACACTAATTGGAGAACTTTCACAAATATACAGTAACTGTAAATAGTAGAAGGAATGTTTTCATTTTTTGGTCTTGAGTTTTAATTTTACAGCTTTCAGTGATGCAGGCTGATTAAGGCGAACATTTCTCAGCACCTTATACCACACCAGTAAAACACAACACAATCTAACCCTTCTAAATGATGGCAGAGTCATACTGCAAGTAGAGAACCTCCAATAGAGCACTATCACCTACTGCAAACATATTATCACGTTTTTCAGATATTAAAGATGAAGTTCAGTCTAATAAAACTGCAGGATTTGATTTCAAACTGAATTAATATAATTAACAATTTTATCCTACTTCCCTGTATCAGAGCCAAGCCTAGCCTGGTCGGCACTCAAATAGAAACAAAAAGTATTTTCTGCCATTTTTAACTCTTAATTGTTCTTTTTTTGGTCCATTAAATATAACATTTAAAATGTTGTGGTATATCTGTTTAATAAATTACAAAACATTTTTGTTGATCTTGTCTGAAATCTTGTGAGCTTAAGATTTCTGGTGCTCTCTGGCTCTGATGACTGTTGTCAATTCCACTGTTCTCAGCTATCGCTAAAAACCACCACAATACCCATATGTTTTGACAACAGGAGAGGGATGGTGTTTTGTAATCCAATATTTTATTTCCTTTGTATAGGAGGATTAGGGAGTGTTTACATCCTAGGAGTATATATGTTTATTCCAGAATGACCAGGTGAAGATAAGAAAAAAGCAAACTAATGCAACCACCACATTTAAGGAGTATTACAGTAGTGTTAAAACCAAAAGGCAAGAATTTATTGTATTGCAGCTAACCTATTCTTAAATATGATGGCTGAATTCATTTTCTATTTTAGGCTTTCTTCTTTTATTTCACCTGGTGATCTGGTCAGTAAGCTGTCTTGCAGACGCGGAAGTTAGAGGGTTGAGAAAACCATTTAACACAGAGAGGGGAGCTTATAATGATTAGCTGTTATTCATTTATGTTAAAAATCTTTATCCCAAAAGGAACAAAATTGTTGCTGTAACTGCATAAAAAAAGTGTCAGCTGAAGTTTTGGCTTCAATTTGTTAGTGTATCTAAATCTGCTAGTATATCTAACACTCCCTTCCCCCCCAGACTGACAATGCTGCTGTCCAAAGGTGTCTCTGTTGCTCCTTCATTCAGAGTGCAGTCACTCGAATACAGGGAGTGTGTTACTGGCCAGATCAACAGGAGGAAAACAGAGGGAAAAAATGAAAACTGATGCAGCCACCACATCTAATGAATTGAAAGCTGCAATATATTACATTTTTGGTTTTGAATTTATTACCACTTAAAGCTACAATAGACTACATAATTGTTTTTGGGTTCAGATACATTTTAAGTGTAGGCGATCAGATAAATACATAAATGAAATACATATTATATACTGTATTTGCCAAAAAAGTGCATGCAGATGAATTTCTCTTATTTTATTCCTTTTGGTCTGTTTAATACACCTTAGTAGCACTTTATTATATTTGCTTCATAAGTGCAAAAAAAAAAAATAATAATTACGTTGATCTTGTCAGAAATTCAGATCTGCAAACTTCTCCAAAAAGCCCTCCTGGTTCTTATATTAGACTACAGAATGATTGAGCCTTTATGTTGTAGAGATCTACGAATAGGAGTGGTTGAGTAGGTTAGGAAAAGACTCTGGACAGGGCTGACACCACTCAGTCCACTCAATAGCTGTGTGTTAGCCCACAAGAGCCTAAAAAGGCATACAGTGAAGGAAATAAGTAATTGATCCCCTGCTGATTGTGAATGTTTGCCCACTCACAAAAAAAATCTCCAGACCTTAATCTGATTGAAAATCAGTGGAGTGAACTGAAAGTTCGAGTTGCCAAACGTCAGTCACCAAACCTTAATGACTTGGAGAAGATCTGCCAAGAGGAGTGGGCCAAAATCCCTCCTGAGATGTGTGCAAACCTGGTGGCCAACTACAGGAAACGTCTGACCTCTGTGATTTCCAACAAGGGATTTGCTACCAAGTACTAAGTCATGTTTTGTGAAGGGGATCAAATACTTATTTCCCTCATGAACATGCAAATCAGTGCATAATTTGTTAGCCATGCATTTCTTTTGAATTTTTTGTTGCTATTCTGTCTCTGTTACAATACACCTACCATTCGATTTTTAGACTGATCATTTCTTTGTGAGTGGGCAAACATTCAAAATCAGCAGGGGATCAAATACTTATTTCCTTCACTGTAGGGGTTGATTTTCTAAAACTGGATAGTGCAAAATCTGGTGACGCTGTATATGGTAGCCAATCAGCTTCTAACTTCAGCTCATTCGATGAAGCTCTGACCAAAAAAAAAAACAGGAAGCGAATTGGTTTCTATGCTGAGCTGCACCAGATTTTGCACTCTACGATTTTAGTAAATCAACCCCATAGCCTACCTTTTGGATATATTTATTATCTGCACCCACATTGATGAAAAAAAAAAAAAGTGCATTTAATAGTTTTTTCATTGCTAGTGCAATTCACAAGTCCCTACAAACTATTTCCCTCGTCCCAAGTCTATACAGACGTTACTGTTATGTTGATGGAAGTAAACAATGAACTACAAGTGCAGTGACCTCATCCCACTTGTGCTCTATTGAGAGCTGTGAGTCTCTCTGCCATGATGGCAGTAGTCTTCTGTAGTAGTAGAAGTTGTAGTCTTCTGTTTACAGATCCCTGTGACTGATCTGTGAATGGATAATGCACAGGCACACAGAATTCAAAAGAATAAAGCATGCTGAGGGGAGAAAAAAAACCCACACTTCAGATAAGTGGGGTGGTTGGAGGGTGGGGGACTGGGGAATATGACCACGATTCATGTTATTATTTATTTCAGGTACTTATATAGCGCCGTCAATTTACGCAGCGCTTTACATATATATTGTACATTCACATCAGTCCCTAACCCTCAAGGGGTGTACAATCAAAGGTTACACCCTTAACATGGTCTGAAAGGTGAACTTTGCCTTTAAAAAGGTATTGTTTTGTACTTGGAGGGTCTTTAAGGGTTAAAACACAAGAAAACAGGAAAAAAGTGCATGCATTGCAGATATGTCCTGCATATGTTTTTACTTTGACATATGCTTTAGGTATTTTTAATGAATACCTAACTAAATTACATAAAAATCTTTTACATCAGCCTGATCTTATGTTTTAATACGTCTACGGGAAATGTCAATTACTGCTTATACAGCACATATTATACAGTACATACAGTATCTAGTATTATTACCATTATTTGTCCTTTTTAAAAGCATCTTGCTGGAAGGAAATATGCCTAGTTTTCACACATTTACATTTAAACTACTAGGAATGTTTTTTTTCCCATTACCTAGAGGGCCATGAGAAATGGAACATTTTTAAATCCTGATAAAATCAGTTTATGTGTCTTGACAATAATTTATGGTGTACATGTCAAACCCAACCTCACTGGAGACCTACAACTGGTATGGGTGCAATATTACACCCATAACACTTTGTGGGATCCCATCACAGATCAATCTCTTCTGTCGCCTTCAGCTAAATTTTCAGCATAGTCTAAAGCCGTTTGAACAGAGCCAGGGAAAGCATGTCATTAGTGGCAACATTTCTTATTTAACAAAGCCTCTAATGCCAGTACAAATAAGCAGACAATGGGACAAGTCTTTATATATTATAAATTGTATACACTGGCCACAGGCTTTAAAAGGCTATATTAAAGTTATTTTAAAGGTTTACTTTTTTTTTTTCTAAAATAACAAATATGTTATACTTATCTGCTCTGTGCAATGGTTTTGTACAGAGCAGCTCTGATCCCCCTCCTATGGGGTCTCCCAACGGTGTTTCTGGCTACTCCTGCATTCTGAGTGATCCCATAGCAAACCGTTTGCTTTGGGGGCACTTGTGCAGGCTTGATCCCGAGCCACACTGCGTAAGTCTACTGACATACACAGTATGGCTCAGCCCCGCCCCCTGCTCACAGGATCTGACTGACAGAAGCAGGAGCCAATGGCTCCTGCTGCTGCCAATGTGCACTGCACTGGATCGAGATCAGGATTAGGTAAGTATGTGAGGGATGGGAAAGCGTTAAGGTAAAAAAACTTTTACCTTTACAACCATATTAACCATTAACACTACTCTGAAGGATTACTACCGTTGAACACAAACTGTGCTTTGTTCAGTAACAAGTTTTCTTTAATGCCTTCATCCACATTAGCACATACTAACCTTACTTATACTCCTCCATCGCTGCAGCGAGGACAGGTAGCTTGTGTAAGCTCTGAGTTACATCAGTATTTCATATGTAAATACTGTATAATAATAATAATAATATGTTCTTCTATAACCTGGAAGTACCAGGTCATTTCTTGGTTGAACGGAGCTCCAGGGATCAAATGATAGGGGTGTATGTGCTTCCAGAGGCAGAGGAATAAAAACAAATTACATTTCCTTACATAGACAAAGCACAGGTTTGCTTTAATATCCGCTGGGCTGGGCTTGCTAATGGCTTAATTTTATTTGGAGATGCTTTGAAATTATTTTCTATTTGGCCCATATGATATGTGTGTTGATAACAAGTGGGTGGAGAGTAACCTGTTCCCTCTAAAGTGGATCATCAACAGCCAAGTTAATTTTACAAATACCCAAACTGGTCAAAGTATGGCAAGCTCTAAATAATGACCGGAAATATTTACAGTCTGTACCATGAATGGTGCTCCTAAGCTAGAAAGAAGTGTACAGGAGATACACTTCCCTCTGGATCACACAAGAAATAGTTCTCTTCATTAATACGGAGGAAAAAACCATTAGTGTGCTTTAAACTTTTTATAAGGCTCGGTTCACACTGATGTGGTGTGGAATTCGCAGCGTTTTCTGTGCGAACTCTGTACCACATCAGAATCGCACCCCGTTCATGCAAACCGCTGCAGGTGTGTATGTTAACACCACCCCGAAATCGGTCTGCAAAATGTGGTGCGATGTGAAGAATCGGATCGCATGGGTGTGAATACCCATGCGATCCGATTCTACTGCGGACCAAAAAAAAGGTCCTGCACCTTCTTGCTGCGGGTGCGGTGCGATTTGAGCCATACAATATGTATGGCTCCAACTGCACCGCACACAATTTGCATGTGATTTGCACAGGAATGCGGTGCAGTTTCTGTGCGAATCACATGCGATATACCGCACAGCATATGTGTGAACCCAACCTTACTCTGATAAAAATAGAATAATTGTGAACAAATAAATTACAAGTTGTCCACAGCACACTATCAGATACTGTGTTTATTTTTTAATCTCATTAACAGCCTGTTTACACTGGAATGCGTGTGTTTTTGCATGGCCCATTTTCGATAGCCTATTCATTTCAATGGGCTGCCAAACATGCGGGAATGCATACTGCGGTAACATGCAGCTTGGTGGCTGCAAATGCACCATGTTTGCTAGATGTGGTTTGGGTGCCATTAAGAAATAACTGCACCCACACGCATTTAACAAGGGCAGCGTACAGTGAACACGAACGGAAAAGCACCTTTCCCGCATTACGTTCTGGTGTAAACGAGCCCTAAAATAAATGAAAGCCAGAATCTGTTTGGTTGTTATAGGTATACATTTCCTATTCTCCTTTTTAGTCTTTTAGCTAATTATCTTAAAATTTGTTGGAAGACTGGAATCCCTATATGCCATTCAATCTATTTTTTTTTTTATACAAGCTTTTATATCTACTACGCTTATAAAAATGGAGCAGCATGGTGCCTTAGTGGTTAATACTACCCTGCAGCACTAGGTCCTTGGTTCAAATCCCAACCAGGACTTTACCTTCACGTTTTCCCTGAGCTTGCGTGGATTCTCCTGTTTCATTTTGCACGCCAAAGACATGCTCATTTTTAAACAATCCTAGCATTTAAGTATGCATGAGAGATGGGGACCTTAGATTTTAATGTGCTAATGGGTAAGTAGTGCCTGGGATCATGGAACTAGTGAGTGCATAGGTAGAGTTAAATAGAATTTGAATCCAGAAATGAAAAAAATTCATATATGGCAGCTTATCAGTCCTTCAATGCGGTTTTCTTTTTTTTTTCCAAGTTTTTTGTCCTTTATTTATACTTGGTGATCCTGCCTGTAACACACTTCTGGCCCTAGGAAGACAATGCTCACTTATCATACTCATCTATAAAGAGGCAATATTGTTACTCTTGGGAAGAACTACAGAACACCTCCACCTTCCCTATTCTCCATTAAAAGGGGGCAGGTGTTTTCAGGTGATAACAGTCAGCATATACAGAGTGCTAAAGAAGATATTAGCTCACCGGATTTTTGTACAGGATCAACAGGCATGTTAGCAGGTATTGCAAACATATAAATAAACCATTTAAAATTTTTTGATATAACATCAAAAGGGTGCAAATAAGAGAGGTTTATTGTCAGGCTTTCCATACATTTTAAAATATAACTAAAGGCAAAAGAGAAAAAAGGGTTAGAACACCTGTCAAGTTTTTACTGCTGACTGTTGCCCTGTTAGGGAGAGTCACCCTCTCTATTCGTCCTGTTTACCGTCATCACCAAGAGTGAAAGTGAAAGAAAATCCCAAATTTCCAGAACAGGAAGAGGGGAAATATTTCAACAGGGACATTCGTTCCAGCAACAACTAGGTATTCCCTCACTTTGGAGATTTCTGGCTACGGGACAGAAAGTAAAGGGAAATCTCCCCAATAGGATACAGATGGCAAACACACACAAAAAAAAAATTGACAGGGGTTATAAAATTCAGTAAAAAATGTTGCCTTAGTTCTACTTTAAGTGTGGAGGATGCTGATAGCAGGTGAGAGCAAAATCAGTAAGACTGCACTGCCCGATCAGCACATTCTTCTGCTAAACTACAGTAGGAAGAAAAAGAGGAAGAGGAGAAAGAAGGGATACAAAGAAGACAGTTGAAGGAAGTTGTATATAAAATATGTATAGGTAAAATAAGTAGTACTTAAGATAAGTGAACTTTATTCAGTGTCCTTGGTAAACCTCTGCTTCGATAAAGGGTACATTCTTGAGAAACACTGACATACCCATTTCAGCTATGCATTAAGATGTCTGCCTGGAGGTCTGCTTTAATAGACATGCTTGTGCTCGGTGTTCTTTTAGTTACTTAATTAACATTTCTGTGTAGGACTAGGAAAGAACAATACGTCTTTCAAGCATTCCTGTCTGCAATATTGTATGATGAGCGCCCAAAACTCTATGAATGAGAGCTTATTGTTTTCTACTGTAAAGGAAGTGCTATGGAACTCTACAAACCCTTTTGAGTTGACAGTTTCACTGGGTTTTAGAAGACGTTTTGACAACATGGTGAACACTTTCAGGCGCATTTGAGGATCTTTGCTTGTTTGAAGGCAGGTCTTCAGAACTGGCATTAACTGATCTAGATGCTCTCCAATGACAGGGCCTGAAAAAGACATAACATATTTAGAATAAAATTACTACATCTTATGATGCATACATAGACACCGGGGTCCCCCTAAAGTGATACTGAAGCTAAAAAAGTTTTTTTGCATTAAAGTGGTTGCAAAGGCTCAAGGTTTTATACCTTCATGTATTCTATTGGCTGAGACAGAAGCGGAAGCCATTGGCTCCCACTGCAGTCAATCTCAGCCAGTGAGCCAATGAGAAGAGAGAGGGGGCAGCGCTGAGCTGCAGTTCTATGTGTGAATGGACACAAGGAGCAGCAGGCTGCCCTCATAACAAGCGGCTTGCTGTGGAGGCAAAAGACACGGAGGGAGGGGACAGGAGAGCCGGACCCAAGTAGAGGAGGATCCAGGTAAGTATAGACATGTTTATTTAAAAAAAAATTAAAGAATCACTTTAATGCATTCCTTGTGCAAATGGGAGGATTTGGGAAAACAAATCCAGCACTGTACACGACAGCATCTCTTCTTCCCTCTATTCCTCCTCACACAGGGACTCAAAACAGCAGCAGGATCCATTGGCTCCTGCTGTTGTCAATCAATTTCATTGAGGAGGAAGTTGGGGGCAGTGAGGAATAAGTCGCACTGTGTATGTCTATGCAGCGTGGTTCCATAGACACACAGCTCGAGATCGAGCAGACAACATGTGCCTCCATAGCAAATGGCCTGCTATGGGGACATATGAAGAAGAGGAGGAACCAAGATTGCTAACAGGGGACCCGAGAAGAGGAGGATAGGGGGTCGCTCTGTGCAATACCATTGCACAGAGCAGGTGTGTAAACAAGTCTTGTTTTCTAATTTTAAAAAATTATTTGATTTGAGCAACAGTTTAACATGAACTAACCAACATTAATAGATATTTGTTGCAGAAGCTGTAAGTTGGCCACCTGAACTATTGCATTACATCATATTTCTAGTGAGCACATATTTTATGTTAATTATTGTAGTCTATCTTAAGGATTTTTGGTGTAACTATGGCATGGCTTGTATTGAATAGAGATGTGTACACTACCCACTAGAGAGAGCTATGGATTAGCCTTACTCAACTTCCCTGCATTATAGAGGTAACATACGGCATACACCACACTGGGAATGTATTGTATTCAATGAGCCCTCTAACCCAAAGACTTGCATTTTGAGAAAAAGCAGAAAAGCACAATCATCATAAAGCACTGCAAGACTAGAAGAAGAATCTGTGTATGTAACACGAAAATTGGATGCCCCCAGGTCATATGTAAGGCTGAAGTTCAGGCATACAGCTAAATACACACAAAATTCATGTACTGTATGACAGCTGTTTAACCATTTGAGCTACCCCTTCATGACCAGGGCATATTTTGTTATTCAGCACTGTGCTAATTTAACTGGCAATTGCGCGATCATGCAACTGTACCCAAATTATATTTATATAAATTTGTCTTTTGGTGGTATTTGATCACCACATGTTTTTTTTCTTACAAATGTTTTCATAAATTGAGGCCAAAATGTATTTGGTCTTTGCTGAAACAAATTCTAGTAAGTGTATAATTGTTTTTTGCGAAAGTCTTAGCATCTATACGTGATGGTATATATATTGGAATTTACGCAGTTATGGCGCTATACTGCTAATCACGGTGATCAGCAGCTTATAGTGGGACTGTGTTAGTGCTTTTCTGGGAGAAGAAACTGCAACATTGCTCTTCTGTTTGTCAACACAGGACTCTAGGCTGTGATTGGACACAGCCAAATCACCAGGTTTCATTCAAAATCATTGAAATCTGTTGATAAAAATCTCAATGTGACCAATAACAGTGCGGGTCAGCATAAGGCACGCACATGCACGTGCCCATAGACCCAGAAGAATCCAGTTATGCATATTTACGTGACTGAACCTGCCCATTGCGGTAGTAAATGTACGGTGGCAGGGCAGAAAGAGGTTAATTTGTCAAAAGATTTGTATTTTCTATCCGGCCAGTCTTGGGATTTACACACCACTGCTGTACAGCACAGTTCTACCTGGCAGGGGAGGGTACCAGATCTTTCTCTGCAGTAGTTGAACTTTCACTTAAAGGTCTCTTCCCAACTTCCACTCTGTGACTGGACAGTGAAGGGAGAAGCAGCAGACTGAGCTCTTCTCTAATTTACTCTGCTCATACCTTCAATCAGCATGCTTCTTGCATTACAACACATCAGACTGGCTCATTGTGCTTTTTCTTCCTACCCATCTCTGAGCTCTGCTGTACAGGGGACTGCAAGAGGCTGAAGTAAAGTAAAATTCAGATATTTGCACTGCTTCCATAAAAATGTAAAGATGTATTAATGATTACAGAGCTGCATTAATTTATGTCCTTTTTATCTACCTAGAGTTCAGCTTTATTTATAAAATATACAGGATTTCCCAAAAGTCTGGAGTCATAAGCATAAATGTATTTAAAAGTTTTATTACAGTAAATACTCAAATTGATGGCCTCAGACTTCTTGACACGTGTATACATTGAAAACTAGAACATTTAATATTTCTTAATGTAGCAGAACTGATGTTGTAACATGAAGACATGACTTATTGCTTTAGTGCAACAATGGTTCTGGGTTGAATCCGAAAGACTACTGACTTCAGATGACCCCATAGAAAAAAGCTGAGTGGTGTTAGGTCTGGAGATCTATTCGACCTCGACTTCCTATTCACTGGTTTGTAAAAATTTGCTTTAAAAAAAAAAAAAAATCTCACAGCAATAACAAAGTGTGGTGAGGCACCAACTTGCTGAAACCACATTTTATATTGTTCCGACAAAGGTATGTCATCCATTTGAGGGACAAGAATAGATTGGAACATACAGGAGGTAGGCTTCCCCTATGACATTACGATTACAAAAATACAGCCCAAATTGGGTACATTTCAGAGCAGTAACATACATTGTGCCAGTTAACACTACCACTGAGATAGAATGAGGCAGTTAAATACCATCAATTTCCACTGTTTATGAACCACTCACAATATTCCATACACCTATCTGTGTCATCATGCAATGCCTGAACCATCTGCACTTTAAAGGGATGGAAATTATTTCTAAAGATTCAACTCCTACGGATCCAGACTTTTGGAACATCCTGTATATGTTTTTCTTAACCCTGGGGACTAGTTTACACAAGTGTTAGCCCTCTTAAGAGGAATCCACTTTGGATTGTTCTTCAGAGGGTGTTTGACAGGTGCTGAAAAGGCATTAAGTCACTTGTTTTAACCCCTAAAACCCTGCACCACAACCATATGCATTGAATTGTGTTTGTGGCACTGCCTTATTCAGGTGAATGGGTTGCGTTCGGCGCATGGTACTGTCAGAACTCATTGTTCCTCAAACAATTCTTGAAACGTTTTTTGCAGTGTGGCAGGGCGCTTTATCCTGCTGAAAGAGGCCACTACCATCAGGGAATTATGTTTCCATGAAGGGGTGTACATGGTCAGCAACAATGTTTTGCTAGGTGGTATGTGTCAAAGCAACATTCCCATGAATAGCAGAACCAAGGTTTCCCAGCAGAACATTGCCATAAGCATCATACTGCATCTGCCAGCTGGCCTTCTTCCCATACTGCAGCCTGGAACCATCTCTTCGCCAGATAAGTGACCCACGCACTCCCGGTCGGCCACATAATGTAAAAGAAATGATTAATCAGACCAGGCTCCTTCTTCCATTGCCCTATTTATGATGCTCACGTGCCCATTGTAGGTGCTTTTGGCTATGAACATGGTTCTGCACAGGCACCCTTGACACAGCTGCAGCTACACATTCCCATAAAACGAAAAACTGAGATGCCCAATTTTTCGGCTTTCAACACTACAACTTCATGGATAACATATTTACTTGCTGCCTAATATATTCCACAGACTTTCAGGTGGCATTATAACAAGTTAAAGTTATTAATTTAACTTGTTGATCCTAATGTTATGGCTGATCGGTGTACAGAATATACAGTTTTGCTAGGTGTCTTTAGTCTAGTAATGTCATGGTTCCTTTCTTTCCAGTAGTGGTTGGGTCAGAATGCTGCAGAGAAAGGTGCCATGGATTGATGTGGCACCACTCTCTTCACAATTATCCTAGAGCCTATATCTCCTGTATGCATTTTAATGCCCAATTTAAATTCGTACTGGAGAGAGAACAGCTCTTATATTTTGCTCTCTAGTGGCCTGTGTCTCATACCTTTTCTCTGTTCCAGCGCTACACCCCCCTTAAAGTGGTAAACTCCCTTTCTTGTTCTGTACCTACAAGCAAGACTATAAGAAGGCTGACTTGTATCAGTAAATATCTCCTAAACTTGCACCGTTTAGGAGATACGTTTATCTGCAGCAGCCAGTGACGTCACCGGCACATGCATACTGTGGTCTAAATGGACAGCGTGTGCTGGAGTGACGTCATCGTGTCTCAGCCATTTAAATAGGTGAGGCCCGTGGACCTGGAAGACAGAATGGGGGCATACTAGCACATTATAAGAGCCTACTGGGGTATCTTTTTATTTATAATGCGGGTTACTACGGCTGTAAGACTTTCCTGATTTTGACACTTCTCGGTCTGTCATAGGCCTGTGTCCTGTGCCATGTCTCCAGTTTCCAACCCATGAGTAACTACCATGTCCTATAGTAACAGTTTGGAGCTTCAAACCACAGCAGGTGGCAGGTGACACAGTCATGAGACACTCTCTTAAGTGTGAAATTCAGAAGACATGGCAGCAATAGAATGAAAGGAAGGTAAGAGACACAGGCTTCTGGAGAGGCAAGGATAAGAGCTGTTCAATTGCAGGGACTTTGTGAAAGTAATGTTTTCAGTCTGACAGGTTTGCTTTATTAGTACATGTACTTTCAGAAAGGCAGGGCTGAAATCAGGCTTCTAAGACAAAGAACATTGGGGGTAATTAGTGAAATTTATCTTCATCTTGTGACTTTTGGGAAACAGTCACTGCATAGCATGGCAGAAACACAGGTATCTGCCCTTGGGCAAAACGGCCAAGGATTCCTAAGACACCATGTACATATTAGGATAGACAATGCCACAAAGAACATATTGTATGATTAATGCGTATTGCAGGACTGACTGCTGCAAGACAGGGGTTAAAGAGCAGCTTAAAAAAATATTTTAAAAGTAAGGCAGATGTAGGGCTTGCTAGTGTCACATGGATCAGTACATATTGCCATGTCCATTGGAACAGGTTAATAAGTGGCTAATCTACCAATGAAAGCATTGGAGAACAATACTTTGACAGGCTGAAATGTGGGCAAATTTCATTCGGGTGATTCCTGATCTATTTGATCAATATCTTCATTTCTCATTACCTGTAAAATTATTTGTCATTTTCTGTTCAGACATTTCACAATTACTGCCAGTAAATAGCTAGCAATATTTTAAAGCAGCGAAAACTCCTGCAATACATTGTGTCAAAAAAATCATACAAACTGATATTATTTATTTATTTATTTCAGGTACTTATATAGCGCCGTCAATTTGCGCAGCTCTTTACATATATATTGTACATTCACATCAGTCCCTAACCCTCAAGGGGCGTACAATCTAAGGTCCCTAACTCACATTCATACATACACATACTAAGGCCAATTTAGACAGGATCCAATTCACCTACCAGCATGTCTTTGAAGTGTGGGAAGAAACCGGAGTACCCAGAGGAAACCCACGCAGGCACAGGGAGAACATGCAAACTCCAGGCAGGAGGTGCCGTGGCTGGAATTCGAACCAATAACCCTAGTGCTGCCAGGCGGAAGTGCTAACCATTTAGCCACTGTGCTGCCCATATAATATAACATGTAAGCAGCAAAATCACTTTCAGGTCCTTGAAGTTAATTGAAACTATGGTATGGGTTATGCTTTAACCAACTGACCCCAATGTATTGTTTATTATATGTATTACACTTATAGTGGTTGTAAAGGATAATAGTTAATGTAAAAAAATAAATAAATAAATAAAAGCATGCGTTACCTGCAATGGTTTTACACAGGACAGACCTGATCCTCCTCTTCTCGGGTCCCTTGCTGTGCTCCTGTCTCTCCCCCCCCTCCCCCATATCAAGCCACTTGCTCTGGGGGCACTCATGCATGCACCTCCTGTCCATAAAAACAGAGCATGGCTCAGCCTTCTCCTCAGTGGCTGTGATTGACAGCAGCAGGAGCCAATAGCTCCCATTGCTTTTCTGAGCCGCTGCTCTCGTGCACATTGCTGGATCAAGGATGGCCATCACACTGATCAGTCACTGTGAGCCTGTTGCTGTGTTTACTTCCTCTTCTAAATGAAGGGAAAGATGCATTGTATCTTTTTCTTCTTGCAGGAGAGGAATATATAAAGTGTGAAGAAAAAAAAAAAAATCACTTAACTTCCGGAAGATTTACCCCCCTTCACGACCAGGCCATTTTTTGCAATATGGCACCGCATTACTTTTATGCAGTAATGCAATGCTGCACATAAATAAAACTTATGTCATTCCCCCCCCCCCACCACCAAAAAATAGAGCTTTCTTTTAGTGGTATTTGATCATCTCTTGGGTTTTTTTTTTTTTTTGCAATATAAATGAAAAAACACCAAAAAAAAAATTACTTCCTGCTATAAAACATGCAATAAAATTTTTTTTAAAAAAAATCAAATTTCTTCATAAATGTAGGCCAAAATGTATTCTGCTACCTATTTTTGGTAAAACCTCCCCCAATAAGCCTATATTGATTGATTTGCACGAACGTTAGCGTCTACAAATGGCGGTATATATACGGTATTTTTTTTTTGTGTAATACTGGTAAGGGCGGTGACCAGGGACTTATAGCGGGACTGCGACGGACTGTCTGACACTGACACTTTGTAGGAACCAGTGACATTAATACAGTGATCAGTGCTATAATATACACAATCACTGTATTGATGACACTGGCTGGGAAGGGGTGAAACATCTAGGGCGATCAAAGGGTTGTGTGCTTAGCCAGGCGTTTACTGTGTACTGTTTTTACTAGGCAATATGCTAGATTTTATTCCTGGAATAAAACCTAGCAGATAGCCGTTGACATAACACAGCTCTAGCTTGTTTACATAGGCAGAGTTGAGTTTTGTCAGTCTCCTTGGCGATCAACAGGTGCCGGCACTCATCCATTGGCCGGCACCTATTGATCAGCTTCTGCTGTGTCCAATCACAGCAGATTCGGCGCTCCGGCGGCATGCATGTGCCCCCCAGTGGCCGAAGCGTAAAATCATATTTATATACGTGATTTTGCACAGAATGTCTGCCCTGTAGCAGTAAATCTGCTATAAGGTGGATGGCTAGTGGTTAAAAATAGCTAGATTAAGGATTGATTTAGGTTAGTGCCAGGGTTACTTTGTCCTAAATACAAATACTAAATACATAGGTCAGATACATATATGAAAATTTTACCTGACAGGGGATTTCTATCCATCCAGGTGTCTGATTTAAACAGCTCTGCACACACAGTACAGCCCTGTCTGGCAGAAGAGGAGAACTGACTTTTCTCTGTAGCAGTTCAGTATACTTATAGGTCTTCCAACTCCCCCCCCCCCCCACTGTCCACCAACAGTAATAGGAGAAGCAGCAGACAAATAAGGTAATCTCTCTCAGCCTGCTCCCTCCTGTAATTAGCATGCTCCTTGAACTGCAGCACAACTAACTGGTTAGTTGAGCTGCCTTTTCCTCTCCCAGTCTAAACTCTGCTGTACAGGGGATGCATTAGGCTGTGACCAAAATAGGTTCAGGTACTTCCACTGTAATAAAAAAAAATAAATTCAAAGATGAAATATTAAATACAGAGCTACAATAATTTATGTCATAAATGTCTGCCTGGAGTTCAGCTTTAGGTCAAGTATATGTTAAAAAAGGATAAGGAGAATTAACTTCAGTAAAAGGCCAATCATCAAAATACGTTGATCTAAAGACATAGGTAGCTGAGGGCCTATGAACATCTTAACTTGTAAAAGTTAAACTTAGTTCCACTCACTCCTTGCTCCCAAGCAGCTCTTTAAAAAAAACAAAATCAGGAGGGAGACCTTAAGGGTTACCTCTTCTGAAAGTGCCAGCTACCTGGCTGTCACATTGGTCCTCTTTCTTAAAAGATAAGTTCAACTTTTAAAAAAATAAATAAATGCACATCTTTTTGCTGATAAAAATGTGCATTTATTATAATTTTTTTATTAACCCCCGCCCCCCCCCGAAAAAAAAAAAAGCAGCACTAAACAATATTAAGTGAGTGATTACAACAATAAAGTGCAAATAATTAAATAAACAAATTATAAAGTGCAAATTTTTAAAAATAAAGTGCATAAAACGCCAAAGTGCAATAGATTAAAGTGCATCAAAAACATACAAAAGGCCAAATGTGATATAGATAAAAAGTCCATATACATAAGTCCAACTTCAAAGTGCTGAATGAAGAGCGATCCTCATAAATACAATCAATCTCTCTTCATACTGAAGTGCCGTGAAGAGACTCCAATCACCATGTAAACCAAGTGAACCAGGTAAATCTCACCTCTTAACAGACTCGGTGGACCATCAGATTATAAATGGTGAAAAACGCCCATAAGGCTCCTCGTTAGGTATCACCAGCTCAGGAGGGAAGCAAAAGATCCATCGGCAAAAAAATGAAAAGAACTCCCATGGTGAAGTATGTAAAATAGGTGGTTCCACACCGTTTATTGCACAACTGGTATACATAAAGAGTCTTCACCAAAAGCAACAGGTCTTACAAAAGCATTAAAACCATAAAGCAGGCTGATAGCTACAAGGCAAACGCCGACCGCAATCGGCTTCGAACTTGATGACGTCATGTATAGGCGACTCTAAGGCGTTTTTTCAGAGTGACGTCTTCGGGGGACAGGCTAGACGTCCGTCATCACACTACAGAAGAATACTCATGGGCCTGCTAATTGTAAAGGATGCCACGCCGGCACGAGATATCCTCCAGTCAAGACGCTCACGCATGCACAAAATGTCCAGATATTAAGACTACCCACGCATGTGTGAAATACACGCCAACTGGACGCCAACCAGGAAAACCTGGTCGCTGCAATGTAAACTCCCACGTGGCATATTGCCAATATTGAAAGGAGAGGTTTCAAATATTGAAAGGGAGGTTTGTCACTAAAGGGTATGATATGAGAGAACTTAACCAGGTTATTTGTGAGGTTGCTAAGAATAGAAGTGCTTTGCTGTCCAGGGCGGATTCCAGGGAGAATCAAAATGACTGCTTTATTTGTGCTTTAATAAGCACTGAGCGGTGAAAAGAATTTTTAAAAAATATTGGCCAGTGTTGAAAAATGACCCAATTTTAGGTCCCTTAATGCCCGACAAACCGAACGTAATATATAGAGGAGCTCCTTCACTGACAAATCTAATTGCTCCTAATGTCATCCAACCTCCTAATAGGCCCAAATTCTTTCATGACCTGAAAGGTTATTATCTATGCCGGAAGTGTGAGGTGTGTAAAACTAATAGCTTTAAGGGAAGGAAGATTACATCTTTCTCTTCCAACCAAACATCAAAATACTATAATATTGACAAGTTTATAAGCGGCAACACCAGGAATGTGGTCTACGTGATTATTTGCCCATATATTGGGAGAACAATCAGAAAACTCTAAACTAGATTGAAAGAACACATTACCAAAATCAGGTCTGGCTTTCTGGGACATAGTGTCTCTAAGCATTATGCTAGGTGTCAGTAAAAACCCTAGATGTACCACCCTTATAGCTATTGATAATTTTTTACCACACTGGAGGGGCAGTTTTTCGCACCTTGAAACCATGTGGATTTACAACCTTAAGACCTATAACCCATTTGCATTGAATGTTGAGTGGGATATCAACTGCTTGATTAAGAATAGCTGAGATTCCTATCTTAGTTTGTGCAATTTCTGGATTATCTATATCCAGTCATTCCATATGTATAAAGATTGAGCCATTTCTTAAGAGATTAAAATTATACCTCTGCATATCCCATTCCTAATATTTCTAGTTTTAATTTTAATTTTATTTTGAAATTTTAATAGTCAAAACATTTCTTTATGTGCGATTATATTGGTAGGTGGATCGCTGCATCGATTATCTTTATTTATTTTTAGTAATACATTTCCCTATTAGGGCGTGTGTGGCTAGTTTGCTTTTTGAAAGGTTCTGGACGCTATTGCTTGTTGACCCCTGCCACGTGGGAGTTTACATTATGGAGACTGGGTTTTCCTGGTTGGCATGCATTTCATGCATGCGTGGTTAGTCTTAATGTCTGGAAATCTTGCACATGCGTGGACATCTTTACTGGAGGACATCTCGAGCCAGCGTGGTATCCTTTAACAATTAGCAGGCCCATGAGTATTTATTCTTCTGTAGTGTGATGGCGGACATCCAGCCTGTCCCCCGAAGACTTCATTCTGACAAAACGTGTCAGAGGTCGCCTGTACATGACGTCATCACGTTCGAAGCCGATGGCGTTCGGCGTTTGTCTTGTAGCTATCAGCCTGCTTTATGGTTTTAACGCTTTTGTAAGCTTAGTAATATTTCTAGCGTGGATATAGTATTCAGTTTCTTATTTTTTTTTTTAGCAGCCTGTAAGGTATTGTACCCACGATCAGTAGATCACGGGTGCAATGCAAGGCTCCTGCAGAGTGTCAGTTTAGCAGTCTGCTCATAACTAGTATGAGCAGGCAGTTACTGAAGAATCAATGAACTATCTAGAGCACTCGTCAGTGCCCTGGTAGTTCATGGAGCTGCAGAGGCTGACAGTAGTTGTAGTCCTCCCATTCACAGAACCTTGTGAACGATTGGCTTTATTTTTAAATTGTGACAGCGGGTGCGGGGAGAAGATCCCCAGCCCACAACGATGGCTTGTGGGGGGTGTGGGGGCTGCTGCCTTGTCCACCATCAATGATCCAGAAGGTTTTGAACCATAAAGTTTTCAGAAGGATGTCAATGACGGCACCCTATCATGAAGGACTTACTTTAATGTGACCTCAATGACCAATAGAGAAGCTAGGCCATTGCTTTTATGCATTTTCATATGCTTGGTTTTAACTGCCAAGTTATAGGACAGCTTTACATTAAAATCCTATTTTTTTTTTATTTCTTTTCTAAAAAATAAAAAGAAATAAAAAAAAAAAAGAAAAAAAAAAGGAATTTATTGCAAAGATACATCTTAGACCAATTTGTATTGCCATTTTTTTGCCAGCTGCAGCCAGAATGCAGCATATTCTTGTGGCTGGATTTACAGGTGGATATTACAGGTGGATACAGATAGTTGTGACTTCTCAGTCTGTACAAAGCAATAAGAGGCTAGCTGCTTTTGCAGCTGTCTGTGGTGGTTGAAAATAATTGCACATAAAGGGAATTGCTGCAGCTAAGAACAGATGATCACTCCTAGACGCAAGTGGCTTGTTTCAATTTTACCGCAGATAAATTGCTCCATGCGCGATTATATTATAAAAAAAAAAAAACCTGTGGACAGCTGTGGTGGCTGTCAGCTTGTTATTCCTTTCTACAGGCTGAGTGTCCGCAACTATTCATGTGCACCTGTGTATCCAGCCATAGGAATACACTGCTTTCTTGCTACAGATGGTACATAAAAGCACTGTGAATGAGGCCTTCGATCACATATATCTTTTATTAGAGTGTATTTATAAAGTCCTGAAGTTTAGTTCAGTCCGATCAGACATGATTTTTTGCGTTCCTTTTGCTAAAATGCATATTTTTAAACACACTGTAGCACAGTTTTTACTGCATCATAAAATCAAAATCAAAAGATGAATACAACTACCAAGAATAATTTTCTGGGCAAATGTCACTGAAGACTTTAGGGCATAAAAGGGTTTGAAGGCAGCCTTAAAAACGACATTCAGTCAGATGTTACAAGCTCACTGGAAATACACTTTTAGTTTCCCTTTAAATGCAGCCAATGGTTAGCCAACTGGATCAGAGCCTAAATGAAATCACGGATACGCTCAGGTAACACTGTAATGCAAACAAAATCTAACCACCAGTTTCAACACAGTTATAACTCAGCAGTTATGAATTGAAAAGGTATGCAGTTTTCTCAGACTGTATGTCAAAAAAGTAATTCTGAAAGGTGCGGAAGGGGGTTTCTTAGTGGACCAAATGCACTTCAGCACACATGGCTCTGTCTAACTCAATATAGCTGATACAACCTCTACTTGCAAAGAAGAGACACAGAACCTCAATAGGGGATTGGGGTCTTAAATTGGACACTTAGGGCTTCTTCACACTGGAACGAAGGGTATCACCTGTTTTGGAGTGCCGAAATGCGTTGCATTTGGGAGTCTATTCACATTGCACACCCTCCCTCTCTTGCCGTGCACACCCTCCCTCTCTTGCCGTGGTAGCGTGTGGGGTTTCTTCTTCCCTGTGACAATCATCACTTTTTGAAATCGGAGCAAGCGTGCGAGGCTCCGTCCAAACAGCCATGAATTGATTCACATAGATCTGTGAGTGAATGAACTACAAGTCCTGTCTTCCACCGCTTGTAGTTTTCAATAAAATACAAGTGCAGTAATCACCACACTCACAGTCCATTCACACTTTCTCCAGCTCTCCATCTGAAAACCCATACTTAGGTCTGCAGGAGCCTGGCATTGTAGTCACGATTCACTAATCATGCTTTCCAGGCTGATATGCAAAAAGAAAAAAGAAAAATGGTAGAGGCACATTATTTTCCTGCAAAAATATGTGAATTCAATTTTTTTTTTTTTTTAACGGTGATCCTAGCCTTTTAGCACTAGTTTTTAATTGATCAGAGTAGCTGCCATTGCCAATTTTTTTTTTTTTTAAGTTCAGCAAACAGAGCATGTGTGTCATGTTAAAGTACTGTATATGTAAACCCTCACCTTCTAAAACAAGCCATTTAATTGAAAATGGAAATGAAAGGCAAAAAACCTGTGTATAGATGTAAAAAAAAAAAAAGAAATCATATATATCTTTTTTTCCCCGTTTTATAAGGGATTGCATGCCCTCTAAGCTCCTTATTCAGCTGAGAACAGAGAGCTGGGGGAGAAGGAATAACAGAACACTGCACTTCCCAGTGATTCCCTGTGTCGGGGGGGGGGGGGTATGTCAGGAGAAGTCTGATCACTGAAGGAGAGCAGACCGAGTTATCAGCACAGCTAGAGAACTGACAACAGTGTGCTCTGATGCCTAGTGTGGTTCATTTTTGATGGGAATGCAGAGGGACTGGCAGGAATTCCAGGGATTTCCACACAAAGAGAACAGGATACTTTTTCATACAAGTACATGGTACAGCAGGCATATATCAGGAATATGAAATTTTGGGTTTACTTACTCTTTAACCTCCCTGGCAGTATTCCCGAGTGTAGCTCGGGGTAACGTTTCAGTACCACAAGCAGTAACCCCGAGCTACACTCGGGCTTACCATGCGGCGCTGCTCCGCGATCCCTCACCTTGTCCTGAGCTCCCGCGATGTCCCTCCTGCAGTGTCCCCGGCAATGTAATCCGGCGTATGCCGGCATCTGTCATCTGGGTTCCGTCCCCTGCGAGCGTTGGGACGTACGGGAGACGGAACGGCGGGAAATTTGAAAATGACAAAAAGTGACATTCACTAAAATCACATAGTAAAAAATTACTGTATCAAAACATTTCACATACATTTTGTCCCGAGTGCTTTGTCCTGTGCCCTGCCTGCATTTTTACTGTTCTTATTGCCTGGAAACTGAGAAACGTCCATGGCATCGTAAATTAGAACCACTTGCAGAATTGAGTGATAATGATTCGTGGGGAAATTCATCATCAGACACTGAAAACAATTTTGCGACTTTGCTCAGTGATGTGCGAACTGGCGCTCCATTTCAAATTTCAGTGTTTTTGGTTTGATATTATTGAATTAAATTTATTCTTAGATTATTTTTTAAATTATAATTTCGTGTTTCAAGTTTTATCCTACCTGGGTTGTTTACTAGACTCTTGCTTGGACAGATTTCAGTGAGTTATTCCTAAGAATTACAGGCCTACAATATAAAACGCCAAATTTCCATGCAAAATAATGGTACCGCTTTCAGCACCAAAAATCTGAAATAATCATACCGCCAGGGAGGTTAACGTAAGTGCATACCAGAGTATTGTAGCTGTGCCTTGGAATTCAAGGCACATCTACAGTGCGTAACCAAGCACTCATGTGCACAATATAACTTGCAGTCTGCTGTGAAAGAGCCCCAAATGGGTATAAACTAGCAAAATAAAAAATAAACATTCAGTACATCTCAGCAAGAAATTAACATTTCCTCATATTTTGTCTCTAAAACCCAAAATATTGGGTTTGTCTGAAATCCAGTAAACTCCCATGAATACGCTCCTTTTGGACTACAAATCACCTCCTCTACCTTATGTTATGGATATGAGAATGGGGGCTCTCTGTAGTCCTAAATAAAAAAATAGGGTAGAGCCAACAACACTGCTTGGGATTTCAGTGCAGCAGAAACATTGTGTTGTCTGCTCAAACAGGAGGTTAAGAACACACTGAAATTCTTGCACATAAATTACTGTTTTTCTGTAAGTTTTGCATTTAAAGGGATTAAACATGATACAATGTACAGTACATGCATTGAATATGTTATAGGGCTCGTTCACATTTGACTGTTTTTCCAACTCTTGCCAAACGCCCCTATAGCATTTGACAAGCGCTGGTCCGGCATTTGCGGAGCGTTTTTAACGCTCCGCAAACGCCGCATGCGCGGTTTAGCGGAGGTTGCTAGGCGTTTGCCAAGCGTTACAAACGCCCCTCAAACGCCTATAATGAAGTTTGAATGGTGCCAACTCTCCGCAAGCGCCCCGAAAATGCCGGCCGGGCGTTTGGGGAGCGGCACCATAGACTTGAATAGGAGGCTTCAACTCCTCCTGACTCGACCAGAGGCGTCCGTTTAGCCGCGACGCTCCCGTTTGAACAGCACCATGTGCTGCAATGTGCAGAATTTTCCCAGGCGTTTGGGAAAAGGTAAAAACGCTTCCCAAACATCTGTCTGCCGCTTGCTAACAAGGCTAGTGTGAACGTAGCCTTATTCTCATTTTGCCCACACACACACTTTAATAATACAGTATAATCAGTTCCTTCAAATGGTTTCATAATGCTTACCAGACTCCGATACAAGAACTTCATACTGGGCCCTCTCGATGGAAAAATTGGTCCACTGGTCATGACTTTGTGATGCCCACTTCATGAGCTGCTGCATGTGGTGTCTGTACAGATCTAGGTGACCATTCAATCCTTGTATTTGAGCCAGTGACAACATCATACCTTGAACCTGTACAAGAGGGAGCAATATATTCAAAAGGTGCACAATATTTCAAGTAGAGATATGTGGGGCCCTGAGTGTTCGGTGTGTTTACATTTACAGGCCCAGCTAGTAATTTACAAAGTAGTATAAAGTGCACTATTTCAATTACTGGCAAATACCTGAGAGTTAAATTGCCAGTTTCTTAAATCTCTCAGAAACTTCTGAGAAAGAGCTCAAGTTCTAGGGTCTGTACACTGGTGGTGCCCATTATCAAAAGGGCCTATTTTCTATGTTGGATTTGTAACCAACTTTATATTATGAAGAAAGGAAAGGAGGGGAACAGTCTAAGCAGGAACACAGAAACTCCACTGCGGGCAGGAACAGAGATGGTAATACTGGAGATCACAGTGGTCAGTGGGAGACTCAAGCCACCTGAGTCCACCTATCATTTTTCAGTTGACTGTCCCTTTAAGGGGCACTTGCAGACATAGGTTTATGTAAGAATATGAATATTCAATATTTACTTTAGTAATGAAAGAGTTATGTTTATCTCTACAATTAGCTTTGTTCATCATAACTACTTCAGAGAGGGCACTTTTACCCCCTTCCTGCCCAGGCCAATTTTCAGCTTTCAGCCCTCTTACTTTGAATGACAATTGGGTACAGTGACGCATGACCGCAAAACTAAATTTTTATAATTATATTAACACAACTAGAGCTTTCTTTCAGTGGTATTTAATCAACACTGTTTTTTTTTATATTTTGCTAAATAAATGAAAAAAAGACTTAAAATTTTGAAAAATAACCCCCAAAAAAACAAACACGTTTTTCTTAGTTTCTGTTATAAAATTTTGCAAATAAATAATTGTTCATAAACTTAGGCCAAAATCTATTCTGCTATGTTTCTTTCATGAAAATAACCCAAATCAGTGTATATTATTTTTTCTGTAGGAAAGTTATAGAATTAAACTATGGGATATATCTGAACATCTATAAATCCTGATGTACTGACAGCCTCATTTCTTGAGGTCCAAAAATGTCAGGACAGTACAGATGACACCTTTTTGGAAAGTACACAGCCTGAGGTATTTAGTAAGAGGCATGGAGAGTTTTTTGAAGTTGTAATTTTTTTGAAAATGAATTAAAAAAAAAAAAAAGTTTCTTTCTTACATACGGTTACCAGTACAGTACAGCGTCATCGTAACACTGGTATGGCAGTAATCAGGGACATAGACTAACATTTCATTAAATGAAAATTTATTCAGTTTGTTTTTTTATGATTAGCTGTGATTGGCCACACCTAATCACATGACACCGTTGGGCTATGATTGGCTCAGTCTGTACCAGGTGATCACTGTGACCAATCACAGCTAGCAATACAATTGTATACAATGGATGATATGAAAGGAAGCCATCCATTGTTTACAACTTTTGTGTGAAGGTGCTGTGATTGGTCACAGCGATCACATGTACCTACAACGGGCCAGTTCACAAATCAGTCATCGGCTGTGTCTATGATGACAGATCTCACCGCATCATGGCCCCGCGCAAAGTAGCTATCCAGGAGAACGTCATATGACGTCCACCCAGATAGACAAAAGTCCTGCTCAGCCGTCAACACTCTATAGGCCGGGTGGCAACTGGTTTAAAAGCTTGAGTCAGTGCATTAAGGCCTTCTTCACACCATGGTGCAGAGACCTGTGTTTTTCATTCTGCAAGGGCACAAAGAACACAATTATTCCCTGTGTGCCCTATTCACACCACAACACTAGTAGCAGATTTGTTTCTGTGCAGCAGTCTGCAAAATATATAAAATTCACTGAAACACATATAAACTGATGTAAACTTGTCTCCCTGCAAGTGAAATCTGTGCATTTCTAACATCAGTTTTTTAATACATGTATGATGTGAATGAGGCCTAAAGGTTATTTGACACATGAAATTTGCTGTAGCTCACACACTGCATACTTAGTAGTGTAGAGACAATCCGTGTGGTCAGATAATTGGTAGGGAAACATCTATTAGGTCCCTTTTACAAACCAGTAAGGAGGCAAATTTAATCTTCCACAAGTAAGCATTTACAAATACAATGACTTAAAGAGATATTGTCACTATGCCTATGCAGATCAAAGTGACAGTGTCTCTGGAAAGTACATTCTCTTACCTGTGATTTGTCCCATTGGCTTAGCAGCTCATTGCTAGGCCTGAGCATGGTCACTTGACCAAAGAGAGTGGCTGCGTTGTTTCTCAAGTTGCCAGAACAGCCAATCCCCGCGCTCGTTGCAGAAGAAGGAGCTGCAAGTGAGCGCGGGTAAGGTTCGATATTAGGCAGGGTGAGGCATGCCCTTACCAGAGACACTGCCATCCTTCCCTTCATAGGCAAGGTGACAGTGGTTGTTTGAGACTTGGTATTTTTATCATTATTGTTATACAGGATTTATACAGTGTCAACAGTTTACACAGCGCTTTACAATATAAAGGGAAAAGTACAATTACAATACAGAAGGAATAGGAGGGCCCTGCTCATGGAGCTTACAATCTAAAGGGAGGGGGAGGTGGCACAAAGGGTAATAACTGCAGGGGAGGATCTGATGGACGTGACTTAAGTATTGGCAGAGAGGGGAAGCTGTCATGGAATGGTTAGTAAGGTGTATTAGTCTAGCAGCAGCATTCATAATAGACTGAAGGGGGATAGCCTGTTTAGAGGTAGGCCAGTGAGGAGGGAGTTGCAGTAGTCAAGGAGGGAACTAACCAAGGAGTAAATCAGTTGTTTTGTGGTGTTGTTAGTGAGGAAAGGGCGAATTCTGGAAATGTTGCGGAGGTTAAGGCTGCAAGATTTAGCCAGTGACTGTATCTAGCAACCTGGCACGTGTGGAGGGACCAATGGTTGCGCCGCTGATCTCAATAGCAAAGTCTTGGGGAGGAGGAACTAATACATGCTAAGTTTTGGAAAGAATGAGCTTGAAGAAGTGGTGTGACATCCATACTGATGTCTCCCAGTATATTTGTGATACGTGAGGAGATTGAGGGGGTGAGTTGAGGGATCAAGAGATAAATCTGGGTGTCATCAGCATGGAGGTGGTATTGGACGCCATGGGAGGTTATCAACTGGCCCAGGGAAGAGGAATAGAGAAAGAAAAGGAGGGTGTCCAAGGACAGAGCCTTGGGGTACCCCAACAGAAAGAGGAAGAGGAAATGGTGTTGTATGTGACACTGAAAGTACAGTGAGACAGGCAGGAGGAGAATCAGGAAAGAGCAGAGTCATGGAGGCAGAGGGAGTGGAGTTTGTTGAGGAGGAGGGGGTGGTCAACTATGTCAAATAAAGCAGAAAGGTCTAAGAGTAGGAGTATGGAGTATTGGCTGTTGCTTTTAGCAGGTCATTGGTGTGTTTTAGTAGGGCAGCTTCAGTGGAATGTTGTGGGTGGAAACTGGACCGTAGGGAATCAAGAAGATTGTTGTCAGTGAGGTAGCGACTCATACAGTTGTGGACAAGGTGTTCAGGAATCTTGGAGACAAGAGGGAGCAGGGAGATGGGTCTTAAGTTATTCAAACAGGTTGGGTCCAGTGAGGGTTTTTTAAATTTAATTAGGGGGGGTGGCCAGTGAATGTATGAGTGGGCAGGGAAAGGTGCCAGAGAAGAGGGATAGGTTGAAGATATGGATTAGTGTGTTTAGGGTGGATCAGGAAGGTGGTCATAGTAATTAATTGTGAGGGGACAGGGTCCAGGGGACAGGCGGTAAGGTTGGCAGCGGAAAGGAGTTTGGCAACTTACTCAGTAGTAACAGAGTCAAAGGAGGTAAGTGTTGAGTGTGATGCTGGACCTGGTGTGTTTGGGGAGAAAGCTGGACATCTCATCACGAATTGTGTTGATTTTGTTTTTGAAATGATTGGCAACCTCCTGGGCAGTAAGCAAGTTGGTGGGTGGAAGTGAGGGGTGAAGTAAGGAATTAAGGGTGGAAAAGAGTTGACGAGGTTTTGATGGGAGTAGTGTAGTAGGTTTGTTTAGCAGTGTAGAGGCAGGAGTTGTATTTGAGAAGGGCAGATATGTAGCAGGTGAAGTCTTGCAGGGATTTAGGTTTACGCCATGCTCGCTTAAGAGCACGGCTGCATCTCGAGGCATCTGGTGTTGTCTGTTTGCCAGGGTTGTACTAGACAAGGCCTGGTTCTGCATGTACAGAGAGGAGCAAGTGTGTCCAGGGACAATGACAGTATGTTGTTGTAGGCAGAAATTTTACCATAAAGGCAGTCAGTAGCAGAATGAAGAAGGGGAGGGTTGAGGTGGCGAAGCTACAAGATTCATACATAATCCTAGATGCATGTATACCTATATATACACCTTGCAACTTACAGGACTTAAAAGGATCAGCTACAGACAGCTTGATGCCAGATACAACAGGTACCTTCAGAGGTCATGCCTCGATGGGTTTTGGTGGGTGGTCATAATGTTATGGCTGATCAGTGTATGTATATATATCATCTTTAATGCGAATATACAATCTATAACACCCAATGACAAAATTGTTTACATTGATATGATTATTTTCACATGAAAAAAACATTTTAAAAAGTTATAAAATTACTTTCAATAAAGGGTGTTTAAGGATAAAGATCAGTGTTCTAAAGCAGCTGGAGAACATTACATTGCTGACACTACGTCTGCTTTTCAATGGTGCGCTTAGCAGAGGATGATGGAGCACTGGCGACAGAATAAGAGCTTTCAAATAATTTAAGTCATATGTCATATAATATAAAGATGATATGATGTTAGGGTACAAGTTTATGTTCCCTAAAATAGGACTTTATACATGGAAATGCAAGACTAGCAATATTGTGCAAAAGTGGAAAGTTTAATTTGAACAGTCAGCTCATCACTTGCTGACCATAGCCCACAGGGCACCTCCACCAGGCTGCAAATACTGGATGATCACGGCTCCTTCCTCTTTTATGAGTGTTGCAAGTCTAAGGTAAACACATGTGCATCTAAGATATGTGTCCATGCTGTGAGTGTTACAGGGGAATGCAAAGAAAATCTACAAGTCATTTTGGTTCTTGTCTGACAGCCCATACTCAGTCTAAAGCCGATCTTGCATTACGATCACGTGCATACTGTATCAGTACGAAAGCCAAAAGGTCAAAAAGAACTGCCTAAAGAGCTCAGAGATAGGATTATTGCAGATCTGGGGAAGGCTACAAAATTTTTTTTGCTGCGCTGAAGGTTCCAAAGGGCACAATGGCCTCCATAATTCACAAATGGAAGAAGTTTTGCACAATCAGGACTCTACCAAGAACTGGTCACCAAGCCAAACTAAACAAGTGGGGGAGAAGAGCCTTAGTAAGAAAGGTGACCGAGAACCCGACGGTCAGTCTGACTAAATTCCAGAGATCCTGTGTGGAGATGGGACAAAGTTCAAGAAGGACAACCATAACTGCAGCCCTCCACCGTTCTGGGCTTAATGGCAGAGTGGCTAGAAGGAAGCCTCTCTTCTTAAGTGCACAGAACACTTAAGAAAAAAAAAAAGTTTGGGGTGGAATGACACTTTATAGAAATATAATCTTGATACTACATGAATTAGGAACAAAACAACACATAGGAGTATAGTCTGACTAGGCTTACCAATAGAGGGCAACAAACAAACAGTATACACATAGACAAAAGGTGTATACATGTACATTCACACTTGATCTGTTTAACCTCTACCTTAGAATAATTCAGTACACACATTAACCACATGCCGCACAGCTACTGTAGAAATATGGCGGCAGGGCGGCACGGCTGGGCAAAACCACGTTTTAAAACGTGTTTTCAAAACAGGTAGGGGGCGCGCGTGAGGTGCGCCGCTGCCCTACCTGTCCCGCCCATCATGGCTGCGGATGTCAGTCGCCGGGTCACAGCCGGTCGTTACCGGCTATGTCCCGGCGATTAGCAGCAATCACTGACAGAGAGCACAGCTGCAGTAGCTGTGCTTTCTATCAGTTCCCGGACAGCTCCTGACACGCTGATTGGGACAGAAGAGTTTATCTGTCCAGATCAGTGTGTCTCCGTGCAGTACACACCCCCGCCCCCTAGTAAAACACTCCCCTCACACAGTTAACCCTTTCACTGAATAATAAAGTTAACCCCTTCCTCCCCAGTGCCATTAGTACAGTGTCAATGTTTTTTTTTTTTTGCACTGATCACTGTATTGGTGTCACTGGGGATGTCAGTGACCCCAAGTCAGTTCCCCCCCAGTGTCAGAATGTCCGCCGTAGTCCCGCCATAAGTCGCTGATCGCCGCCATTAGTATAAAAATTTTTTTTAAAAATCCCAGTATCTTTTCCGTCATTTGTAAACGCTATAACTTTCAAGTAAACCAATTAATTTACACGTATTGGGTTTTTTTTTAGCAAAGACATGTCGCAGAATACATTTTGGCAGAAATTTATGACAATTTGATTTTTACATTTTTTTTTTACTGGACATGTTTTATAGCAAAAAGTCCAAAATATAGTTTTTTTTCCTCAAAATTGTCAGCCTTTTTTTTTATAGCGCAAAAAATAAAAATGCACAGGCGATCAAATACCACCAAAAGAAAGCTCAATTTGTGGGGAAAAAAAAGGAGGTAAATTTCATTTATGTACCGTATTGCATGACCACGCAATTGTCCGTTAAACTAGCGCAGCCCTGTATAGCAAAAAAATGGCGTAAATTGCAGTATCTATACCAGCAATGGGCAAACTACGGCCCGCGGGCCGTATATGGCCCGGCGGACCTTTTAATCCAGCCCGCGGAGCTAGGATCCTCTCACAGTCCGCCCTGAAGACCGGTGTAGCATGAAAATCTGTCTCCTATGAGGATCTGTCCCCCTCGACGTATCTGCGCATGTGCCGGAGATCGCCGATCGGCTGCCAATGCCTGAAACTGGCACATGCGCAGATACGTCAAGGGGGACAGATCCTCATAGGAGACAGATTTTCATGCTACACCGGAACGGCGCGGGAACACGGCGAGAGGAACACGCGGAGCAAAGGTAAGTGAATTGACACAATATGGGGAATGAATTACTATAGGGGGGACTTGGGGGCTTAATATGGGGGATGAATTAATATGGGGAATGAATTACTATATGGGGGATGAATTACTATATGGGGGATGAATTACTATAAGGGGGATGAATTACTATATGGGGGATGAATTACTATGGGGGGATGAATTACTATGGGGGGATGAATTACTATATGGGGGGATGAATTACTATATGGGGGATGAATTACTATGTGGGATGAATTACTATATGGGATGAATTACTATATGGGGGATTAATTACTATGCTTACTATGGGGGAATATTACTATACTTACTATGGATGACACATACACATCATTCATCTACTCTTGGTCCGGCCCCCGGGTCCAATATATGAACCCATTGCGGCCCTCAAGTCAAAAAGTTTGCCCACCCCTGATCTATACCATAGATTGTAGATGCCATAACTTTCACGCAAATCAATCAATATACACTTATTGGGATTTTTTTTTACCAAAAACATGTAGCAGAATACATTTTGGCCTAAATTTACAACTAACTGAGTTTACTATATATTTTATATAGCTGAAAGAAAAAAATATTGTTTTTCTTCAAAATTTTTGGTCTTTTTGTTTATAGTGTGAAAAATAAAAAGCGCACAGGTGATCAAATACCACCGAAAGAAAGCTCTATTTGTGTGAAAAAAAGGAAGTAAATTTCGTTTGGGTGCAGCATTGCATGACCGCGCAATTATCAGTTGAATTAGTGCAGCGCCGAGTAGCAAAAAGAGGCCTGGTCATTAAGGGGGGTAAATCCTCAGGAGGGCAAGTGGTTAACGAAAAATGTTTTTGAGTAGACTGTGGGATACCAAGATACAAAATTAAGTGGGTAGTAAAAAGCAGACAGACTCTGGTGATAGCATTACCTTATCATAGAGGTTTTCAGAGGCTGGGCTAGCCAATATTGTTATCAGTACTTTCATGCAATGCAGGCTGATATCTGTACAGTACTGCTGGCATATGCTAATCAAGGACTGTAGGCAGCACAGCAACTGCTCCAGGTACAGCACCTGTCAAATTAAAAAGACACATTAGACAGGAATAGGTCCATTGTTAGGAAGTACAGATGAGAAATAAAGATATTCTGACCTAATAGCTTGCTGATTAAACCATAAAATGATACTTCTCGGTCATCACATACCAATCATACCTTTCAAATGGACACAGATGGACACTTAAGATTAGCCTCAATAGACACATTTATCAGGGTTTAAAAATGTAGAACCACAGTATAAGAAAAACACATCTAAGAAGCATTTTCACTGTAAAGCAACACAAAAAACAGCAAAGCAGCAGAACCCTACCGATTGTTTTCAGTATAGACTGACTCATAGACTGGTTTAAAGGCTTAGTTCACCTTTGGAATATGTTATAGCCATATTTAGGATGTAACATGTTCCAGCTTGTGCCTCACTCACTCCCCTCACTCCTTTCTCTGTGACAGCGGACAGAGGATCCTCTTCCCGTACCCACTGTCACATTTTAAAAATGAGCACGGCTGTGTGGGCTTCTGTCTGCAAAGCCGTGTCATTCATTCACAAGAATCTGTGAATGAGAAAACGACAAATGCTGTCTGTCACCGCGGCAGATGGCTTGTAGCTCTCAATTATCTATAAGGGTGCTGATGAGTGCCTTGTAATTCATTGACACTTTCTCCAGCTTTCTAACAGAAATCCCATACAGAGGTATGGCCAAAAAAGCTGGATTAAGTGTCTGCAGGAGCCTGACATTGCACACGCGATCCACTGATTACAGGTTCAATGTTTTAGCCCCCGGAAGACGTGTGGTATGATGAAATGCATCGGGCGAAGCCTCCCTTGTGATATCATCACGTAAGATTTGCCGTTTATACTGTTCCCTATTGTTGGATGCTTTTTATAAACATTGGAAATTTTAAATTGCTTGTGTGTTTCCTCTTTTTTTAAAAAAAGGTTTGCAAACTATCTACACTATGAGAGGCACTTATTTATTTTTACATGGATGTATATTAACTCCGTGAGTTTGGGATGGTTGGAGGAGTAATCGAGGGTACATGTGGTCCAGTTTAGGACATGGGAGTCAGTATTGGATGTTTTTCAACAAAGCGCATGTTGACCTCGTATAATTAAGGGGGCAAAGGGTCTGGTAAGCCTCCAACTTGTTGTCACAGTGGTGTAGTTTTTGGTGGCTACATAAGCTGGAATGAAGATCTGGGATCATCCTTTAATAAAAAAAAAAAAAAAAGGGGACTGTTCTATATACCCTTAAAGGGACTGTCACACATATAATTAGTATTTTTCACTTTATTCTTTGGTCATTGGGTTATCTTTGAGCACTTTATTCACTGTTCACAACTGTATACTTATGAAACATGAATCATTAAATTTTTTATGATTTATATATAACTTATTGTTATATTAGCGCAATACCAGGTATTTATCCATTTATTCATTGATAAGAGAGGATATCCTCTTAGTGTGTTTGCTGCTTTGTTTTTTTTTTTCAATTTAAGCATTTGCACAGTTTGATTTTGTTAATGTACAGGTTCAATGTTTTGCAGGCTCCCATGGAAAAAAAATGCACTTTTTTTATGCAAAAATACAGTATGTGCATTTATTTTTCCTAAAGGGTGAACTTATCCTTTAATAGATCTGATAATAAAATTCATACAGCCTGGCTTATTTTCCAGGCCAAGGATTGAAGGATCTCTACAGGGACGGTTATAAAGATTAGCACAGGTGGTACCTGTACATCAGCACTGCAGCCACCTTACACATTTGTAGGCAAGATTGCATTCATTTTAAGGACTTTAAAAACATTTGATTCAAATTACATTCAGCCCACCGACAAGGAGCGTTAACATGGCCAGGGGACATATCTGCATGACATTTTATGAAGCATGCTGTGGCTGGTGGGTGTAACTGCTTGCCCCCATAGGGACTGTGCAGCAACCCCAATTCAGTGGGACATTACAGTTGACACACACACACCCACCCCATCAGGGCAGCACATTATCTCCTGAATGCCTGTCAATCAGTTCTATGCAACCTATGAAAAGCAATCTACCACTGATCACTTTTCAGAACCATTTACAAACCTGGCGCATGTTTGACAAGGCCTAACAAAGATCAAAATGTGACTGTATGTGGCCAGTAAGACTCTGCTCACACTTAGGTGTCTCAGGTGAGCTGAAAAAAGACCTGCTTTCTGCATCTTTTCTTCAGTTTCCAGCAAAACCTGGATTATATCAGAATAAATGGTAAATCATGCAAGAAAAACCTGAAACATAGAATTTATAACACCCACGACAGACAGGTATGAATAAAGCCTTACTGTTAAATGAAAGTCCATTGCTGGTCATATGGAGGTGGATGAAGAAATTCCCTCCCTCATCGTGACATTGTATTTTGACAGTGGCACCTGCTGCTGTCAGAATACTTTGACCAGCAGCTGCAAACAATCAGATATAGCTCGATATAAATTTTCCAATATGTCCCTTCAACATAAGTCAACCAAACAATTGACTTCTGGGGGTAGGTAGTGACCAAACTACTACTGGATCGGCCAAATTTTGATCAGTGGTCGGTTAGCATTATCCAGCAACTGTCTTGACTTAACAGCAATGGATATACACTGATGTGGAAAGCAGTTATAATATAATTTTTGTCAGCTGATAATTAGCCCATAGCTGGTGTGGAGAGTAGCAGAACGAGCTATCACATACAAGACTGCCACTTCTTGAGTTTTCACTGGTTGGTCTGGGAATTTTAGATACACTTCCCATCTGGCACCGGTGTAATGACCTTTCTCAGTATCAAGCAGAAAACAAACCACTGAGCTTCTTTCCAACTTTAAGCAGATGGGTACTGTGCATGGCTGCCCTTCCTACTATTATCTCCTAGTGAAAGGCATTTAATATGAAAAGCAAAAAGTACTTTAAAAATGTTTAACTTCTTTTTAATTTAACAAGACTACAAACTGATGTTAAAAAACAGTTTTTATAATTCTTATATAACTTTTATACGACAAGCAAATATTAAGCAGGATGGTCTGTGGTAAGAAGTATCATAGACTTTCTAATACGGAAGCCCAACACCCCCTACATGCTTGTTGGTAGCCTTCGTTTTAACTGGGAAATTTAGAAGAGTCTCTTTTTTTTTTTTTGGAAGACAGGGTGGCAGTAGGCTAGATAAACTACTGTCAGTGCACAAAATATTTTTCACACAGATACCTGTTTTTAGCCTACGTTCACACTACTGCAGGCCATGTGGCTCACGTTTGCTCGGGCACAACAGTCCATTCATTTGAATTGGCTGCTGTACCCATGTTTCCTGCAAGAAAAAGGTGCACGCACCTTTTTAAAAACGTGGCTGCAGGGAAACTGCACGGTCTTCGGGCTGGTTGCAGGTTCAGTAATCGCACTTGTTCCTGAACCCACAACCACCCAAAGCCCAATTGTGCTGCTTATGCAGTGCAGCACGTTTGCCTGATCCGCGGGCCACGTGGCTTACAGCAGAGTAAATCTAGGCTAATGGATCGACCAAGCAAGAATTCAGTTTGATGGGTTTGAAATTAAAACTTAGACCAATGCAATAAAAATTAAAAAAAAAAAAAAAAAAGGAAGAAGGAAAATCACAAGTGCAGTATTTTTCACAAAAAAAGTCTCACAATCTGTACCAAAAAAAACCTATGGAACAGAAAATGAGTTTGTAAATATTTGAAGCAATAGAGGTATTGCAGTAGTTCACCAAGAAGATGCTAGAGCAAGACAGTTATACATCCTACTATGTGCAAAACTAACTGTGCTACAACATAATTGTTTGACATGCGGTGCGCCAAAATAAGGTGTTGCATGTGACAATTTGCATTTCTCAGCAATTGCCAATCCTAGTTTATCTGGTCCAGTGTGTTCAAGCAGAGAGGAAATGAGATGGCGCTCCTCTTAGTCTTTCAGCAGCTACTGTATAAGTATCGTTATAACCCTGCTGCACATAGGCAGGTTTTTAAGCAAGCAGAAAGATCCTGCTCTGCTTTCAGCTCACCACCTCCTGGGTGCAAATTGTATAAATGAAATAATCACGTGTAATATCCTATCTTAATTTATGGTTCTGAACATAAAAGATAAACATATCCATTATATATTCCATTTAAGAGCTAGTAGGGCTTATGGGGGTGTTTGGCTTTTAAATAGATGGGATGACAAAACAGGGTTAGTACACAGAGAGGAAGGAAAGAAGGTGCTATGCGACTGGGGGAGGGGGGGGGGGGTTTATGGGTTACCCAAATATTTCTTCTCAACGAAGGTGCTTACTAGAAGTATAAAACTTGGCAGCATACAAACATCTAATAACTAAATGCCAGTGCTAGAAGCAATCTATGTTCACACCACTTGGCATCTCTAGATGGTTATCAGACATGAGACGCCATGTAGATTAGCCGGTAGCTGTGAAGTCTGAGTTAGGTCTCTCCTACCTATGTTCTCCAGTTACATTAGTTTATGATGGAGTTGCTAACGCTCACGTTACACCAGCGCAGCTGCTGGTTCCCTGTGGCTCGTGTGATCTTAGTAATTCTGCAAGCCAGTGCATAACGAATGCATTAAGAAGGTCTGCAACCATTTCATTTTCCAGCGCCTTGCTGGACCAAGTACGTCTAAGAGACTTGAGACAAGCCAATCTCTATAGTAAAAAAAAGAAAAAAGAAACTAAGTATCTGCTAACCCAATAGCTGAAACCAAAACAAACCATCTTAAGGTAGTGTGAGACCAGAAATCTGTTTATTAGACCAGTATACCTACTGTATGTTCCAACACGAGTTAGGGTGAAACCACATCATTTGACATAACTCACAGATGCTTCCGATGTGCTATTTAAATTGCTTTAGGATCTTACAATATATTAACACAACTATAAACAATTAATATTCTGCAGCTTACTAGTCTTCAGATTGGCATTAGTTTTCTTTTTCAAGCTAAGTACAGGAAAATCCATTTTGGTCCTACCAGAAATCTAGTATCCTTGCAATTTCCTGTGCACTGAACTGAACTTTCAATTTCAATCAATGTTATCAGCCTTCTCAACTATCTTCTGTAAACTACAGGAAACCACCTCCCTCTGTAATGGAAATTGAGAGGAGAAGGTGTTTGTAGCTCAAATCAGGACAGCAGCCACACACAGAGCAAAAATTTAAGCCATGGGAGGTTCTGCTGGCATCCTCCTACCTGACATACTTTAATCCAAAATCAAAGAATCCAGAAGAAAAACTGTTGACGGAACATTGGCTGGCACCCAATCAGATGCAGCCACTGTTTGCGCATTACACTACAATAGGGAATTGAGTGGTTTCTCAAGTTCAGATCATGGGATTGAACAAAAGAAATCTTAGTGTCTTGACAGCTTTAGGGTTACAAAAATGCTATTCAACCTCTTTACACACAGTGCAGCGAGCGAGTGTTGTCACAAAGTGGATTGCTTGTAGCATCGGCTGGTGAAAAAAAAAAAAGAGGGGGGGGGGCAGAGGCCTTAAAGTGATATTGAAGGTTTGGGGTTTTTTTTTTTTACATAACAAACATGACATACCCGCTCTGTGCAGTGGTTTTGCACAGAGAAGGCCGATACTCCTCTTCTTGGGTCCCGCTCCTGGCTCCTCCCCCTTGACCAGTGCCCCCAATAGCAAGCCGCTTGCTATTGGAGGCACTGGTGCGTGCTCGCTCCTGAGCCCCGCTCTATGCATCCATAAAGACACATAGAGCTGTGGTTTGGACCTGCCCCGTCTCTCTCTTCACTGGCTGTGCTTGACAGCAAATGGGAGCCAATGGCTCCCAATGCTGTGTCTCAGCCAATGAGGAGAGAAACACCTGGGATAACCGAGGCTACCATGCACATCGATGGATAGAGAGGGGGCTCAGGTAACTATTAGGGGGGCTGTGGGGGGGAACAACACTTAGAAGGTTTTGGACCTTCACGCATAGAATGCATGAAAATGTAAAACCTTCAGGCTTTAGAACCACTTTAAACAAAAAAAAACAAAACAAATGCAGTTACCCCATATAAGGACTGGTAAACTGAAATATATAAAAATTGTTTGCTTTTGGATTTAAATAGGCTTTAACTATACTTTAAAAATGTGCTTCCTTATACTATTGTGTGTGTATATTTTTCTCCAATTCTGTAATTTAATGGGTAAGGCTTAACCACTCCCTCTTTGGCCTACCTATACATAGGCTTTCCCCTTTACATTCTACCGTGAATGCTGCTGCCAGACTCAACCACCTTACTAAGGCTAGGTTCACATATGTGCGGGTGGTGCTGCTGCAGATCCGCACAAAAATCTGTGCAGCCGCACCACCCATACATGCGGACCCACGGGCGGGTGCCATTAATTCTAATGGCACGCCGCCCACACTGGAAATTGCAACCGTACTGGGAACCGAAGTTCCCATACAGGCTGCGTTTTCACAAGTGCAGGGACTTCTTTCCTGTGTCCCAGGGCACGGGAGTCCATTCAATTGAATGGACTCTCGGCCCGAGCAAAATGCGGACTGCAGGAACACGGATATGTGAACCAGGGGTTTCTGTTCAGTGCCCCACACCCCTCTTTACCAAATCTCCATTGGCTTTTGCTTGCCCAATGATAAAATTAAAAAATTCTAACAACAGTATACAAAGCCCTTCACAACTCTGCCTTAGACTACATCACCAAACTCAAAATGACACTCAGAGTGTCCTCTTCCCAAAGATGTCCATCTTCTCTAGCCCCCTTAGGGCCAATTCACACTATATACAGTGGCAGACATCACAGGGCTCTGTCTGACATTGCAGTGAATGAAGTGTATGTTTTGTACACTTCAAAAAAAAAAAAAAAAAAAAAAAGGAGCTGTGTGATGTGCTGAATTGCGCACCACATTGGCCCCTAAGCAGCCGGCAACGCCGAGTGTTCAGAGTGCGTAATCGCTCTGGCTGCTCTGTGATTTAATGATTTTTATGTGTGAATTTGCCCTTAGTCACCTTCTCATGTGGTCATCTCCAAGACCTCTCCCATCCTCTGAAGCTCCCCATCTCAATCTGTCCAGCTATCTCCTACTCTGCCCACCGTTAGAAGGTCCCTGAAACTCAGCTCCTAAGGAAGGCCTATCTTGCCTCCCTTGTAAGCTCTCAAAAGCAAAGCTCTCTGAACTATTTTGTATTGAATTGGATTGTAACTGTACTGTCTCCCTTTATTCTGAAAAGCGCTTTGCAATCTGTTGATGCTGTATAAATCCTGTATAATAATAATAACTGACAACTGCACCTTGTCAGGAAGAAGACAAGTATTATAGCTGGAGGGTTGCACTCAGGAGGGTTGGATAAAAAGAGAACTGTACTAAAGGTGCAGATATCCTTGAAATATGTCTATAAGTATATCCATAAATCGCTGTTGTAAGAGAGGAGATGACAGTATAGTGTGCGCGAGTACATAGGTAATAATAATTTCAGGCTAGTTAAATTTTGCTAAAAGCTCATTTATGACATGTTCTCTTTAAATATAATTATGAAATAAAGAATGCATAGAAGAAAGGCAGCTTTGAAGTCTCCGTATCACATTTCGCTCTCTCAGCTGACAGGTGCATAATACAGAGGCAAACACCTGGGAATAATCCAATTCATAAAGTCCTTATCCAGGTATTACAGGATGATCACAGCACTCAGGAACTGCAATGACAAGGAGTACTGACAGTGTATCATTAGAAAATGGTAATTTTGATTTCTTGATGTGACTGGGCTAGTTCATGAGACTGTGCTGTCAGGCAGGATTAGGCTGTGTGTATAGACAGTCAATCATCAGCACCATATTGAGGGAGATATTCCC